>NW_017729002.1:19396612-19426370 GCF_001723915.1 Gavialis gangeticus
TTTCCAATCCCAGTGCTCTGGGGGAGGGATGGAAAAACTGCATAAAAGGCAGCATTGTTTGAATTGCCCTGCTTTCTGCCTTGGTGTCAGCCAAGTGAGGGTGCACCTTAACACACACACAGTGTCACCCACCCATGACATGAGTTTTGCCTGTCAGCAGCCAGAGGTGCAGGGCCCCAGAACCCAGAAGCCCCTGCACTGATCCCCTTGACAGCTGGCAGGCTTCATGGCCTCAGCAGGGGCTAGCAGGCCTGCAGCTTTCACCCTGCTGAGCCTTAACACACACACAGTGTCACCCATGTCATGACTTTTGCTTGTCCGCAGCTTGACGTACAGTTTTCCCCAAACTGCTGCACCTATGTCCTTGAAACTTGGCAGGTTTTGTTGCCTCAGCAAGGGATAACAAGGCTGCAGTTGTGACCCTGCTGTGGCATAGCACATATACGTGACATGAGTTTTTTACTTTCAAGACTCTGAGCTGCAGTTTCCCTGAAACCCCTGTACCTATCTCCTTGAAACTTGGCAGGCTTCGTGCCCTCAGAAGGGGCTATCATTTCATCCAAATCAGGCCAGAAATGACAAAGTTATAGGCTGTTTCAAGCTTCCCCATTATAGCCTATGGACAAAACGTTGAAAAAGTGTCAAAACAGCAAAACTGTTTCAACAAAATGAAATGGAACAGCAGTTTTGAATTGAAACTAAATTCAAAACGAAATGCTGTTCCGTCGAAACACAAGTCGAAATGGAACGGTGGCATTTCGCACAGCCCTAATGCTGAATCACTGAAAACCAGGCCGCTGGCAGACATTAGAATGACCGTGCAATTGGGCTCTGAGAAATTTTATACCCAATCCCAAAGATCACACCTCCTACTGTATCAGATGTGCATGGGGATAATATTCCTCAGAACCCAACTGTACAATTGTGCAGCCAGGAACCTGGCATGGGGGACCCAGTCCCCCAAACCAGGTTCCCTGCTTCCTGGTAGCACTGATGCAGCCTGGCATTAGGGAACCACTTCCCTGATGCTGGGCTGCACCAGTGTGCCTTTCAGTAGGTGGGTCTCTGAACCAGGGACTGCCTCTGCTGATCAGGTGGGGAGAGCAATGGGGAGAGCCCCAAGTGCCAATTCCCAGTATAGAAGCATGCTGCTTGAAACTGGAGAGCTCATCAGTCACTAGCTACGTGTGCACTGCTTCCATGCCAGAGCACATATAGCTGGGGACTAAAGAGCCCCTCTAGTAAGCAACTGGCAACTGGGGAGCTCCCCAAATCCAGCTGTATGATCTGGCTCCATAGCTTCCACACCAAGGTGCATGCAGCCAAGTAGTGGATGCATATATGACAAACAAGAAGGAATTACTCCTATATTCAGAATCCCTACCTCTGGACTGAGCCCAATATTTGTCACTCAAAGCAAATGCAACACTGTTGAAGACTGGATCATCCAACACTTATCTCTAAGCAAATCAAGCCTCAATCCCTGATGTCCCTTCAGGCAGGTTCCATCCTTCACTTTTTTTCCATGATAACAGTCAAACCTCCCTACTCTCAGATCTTAGGTCTGATTTGTGCTTATATATCTGCATGACTGGGGCAAGAAGAGAATTTCTGCACTAAAAGAGGTTCTTTCTGGGCACATCTACACGAGATGCTACATCACTATAGTGATGAGCTATGGTGATGTAGCTCATTGCTGCAGTGGCATAGCATTGGCAGGCACTAATCATGATGCTACTGGTACATTGCTGTAGCAATGAACTACGTTGCCGTAGCACAGTGCTACAGCAAAGTAGGGGCAGAAACAACCTGTGTGCCGCTGGAACTGCGCAGTCAGGGGCATGCGTAACACATTAAGCTAATGTACGTTTGATTCTGAGAGAGAAATTAGTCTTCCATGTTGTTACTAAAAGAAAACAAGTTTGATACAATGAATCATTTATTTTGCTGCCACCCAACCTTTCAGTAAACCAGCGTGCAATGTTCTAGGCTGTTTGTTAGCTAGGTTTTTAAAACAGATACAAGCAAAGAGTACTGTACACAAAACAGTCTGTGAAACTCACTGCCACAAATTGTCAAGGTTCAAAATGAATGGGACAATATAGGTGTAATCATGATGCCAACAGCTATGTTAGGTAGGATGATTGTTTGTAAGGGATAGAACACCTTATGGTGTTCTGTGGAAGCAGATTGCAGATAGGACAAGGGACGGGGTTTGCAGTGGCACTTGGGGAGGGCACAGGGCTTAATTTGTGGCACACCTGCCAAAAGGTTGACCCCATTGCCCTAGCTACTCAGCTATTGTAGGCAAAACACAGGAAAGCTCTCTCTCCTCCTCCATTCCTGACTCAATAAGTTCCTCTGGTTACGTATTTTGGTTGACTACATTTTCAGGCATCAGAGGCCACTGCATGTCTATAAGGGTCATAGGTACATGCATTGCCAGTGCACAGATTACTGTGCAGACCCAGCCTATACATACAGACAACTATGTACATGTGCAGTCTATGCAGCCATGACTAAAATTCCTGCCTGGGACATAAAAGACTCAGATGACCAGAAATACCATGTAGACAACCAAATCCGGACCCTTCTATAACCAGGAAGGGAATAGAATGCCACCCCTAGTGCTCACTAGCTGGCAGATTGTGCATAGAGGGGGCTGCCACATGCAGTCCCTGGTGCATAGGTGCCACCTTTGTTTTTTGCCGGTGGATGCTTGCAGACATAACAACCCCCCCACAAAACAGCGCTTTACTTTTAACTCGGCACATTCCTGTGCTGAGCCCCATGCATGCCCAGAAGAGGCAGCACGTTACTTCAACCCAGCTCTGCAGCATCTCTAAAGATGCAGCACTTTAGTGGGGCCTTTTTGGTGCTTTCATTTAATAGCTGATTGAATCAGCTTTAGCTAAAAGCACCAAAAAACCCTGCTGAAGCACCCAATCTATACAGACACTGAAGAGCCGGGTTTAAGGAACATGCTCTTTTTTCCAGTAACGCGCATTTTTTGTTTGTTTGGTTTTAACATCTGCAAGCATGGCTCTGTTGAGTACTCACTAATTTTTTTCAGTGTGCACTTGAGCAACAGAGTCAGTGCCTATGCCCTAATGGGTTTGAGATGCCCAGCTGCTGGTTTGGTTATCACAGTGTGTACTGAGGCAGCTCTGCCTGAAGAGAAGATGGGCATATATACTATTGCAGGAAGCAAGTAAGTTGACTTGTTTGCTTGCTACCCATTGGAAATTTGCAACAAAATCAAACAGTGCAATCTGCTTCTTCACCTTATTCCCTTCAGGATCCAGCAATCTTGGAAGCTTTTTGCAACTACCTCACATCAGACTCCTCCCTTGTGTTATGCCTTCAGAGACAGAATGCTGTGAAGAAGCTACTTGATTTATTGGGGCCAGAGGATCCTCACCTGGCCAGAGCACAAAATCCATTCCTTTGGAGGGCTCAGTATGGCACCAGCTTAATCCAAAATGGATTTTACGGTAGGCTTTTGAGTTTAAAAAAAGTATGTCTAAAGGGCTCAGATATGTCAAGGGAAGCAAACATAATTCTACAGCTTGTTCAAGCATTGGCATGTACCAGGGATGTCAAACTCATGAGGCCCCCTAGGACAGCTTTAGACCCACACTGGGTCCTCAGAATACACAAGGGAACTGTCTCAGCAGGCACAACTCTCTGAATCATGAACAGGGATCAAGGATACTGTCTTTCAGGATATATTTTTAGATTGGGTGCATCCAGAGATGTACCTCTTTGTCTCCTACATCAGCAAGGAGTGCTGAACCTTTTGTTCTAAGGTGGGTCTCAGCCTGATTTCATTGTCCAGTGCCTTTCTCATCTTATCATCAGGTGAATTCTAGTATCCCTTTCTGAGTATACCTCTAATTTCACAACTATTCTGCAAGGTCAGGCAAACTGCCACAGAGCAGATCCTATTGACTCCAACATGTTTATTTTATGGGCCTTCTTTGTATATTGTGAAAGAGTCCCAGGCCCATTCGGCTGCTGCCTCTGAACCTATTTTCCCACAATGGAGGAAGATGCTGCACTCAGATTTATTTACTCTCCCTCTCACAGCCTGGCTACTTGATGGCCCTCAAGCAAACCTATTTGGCTTAGAGTATTAGGTTCTTGGTTTGGTGTTATGTGAAGTCCCCTTTCCATTATGAGATCTCCCTTCTGGGTACTTAGGGCCACCTTCTAGAGCTGAAATGCATTGACTTTTTTCTCTGTTTTTTCAAAGTGACCTTGCCATTATCTCAGCTCACCACCCACTAGGAAGTGACCAGCTTGTCTTCTCCCACTCAGCAATGCTAAAATTTTCTCAAGGATCTGACAAAGATATTCTCTCTGGTTTCTCACTATGACCTGATTTTGGCCCTAATAGCAATGATGGCCCTACCACTTGAACCAATGGCAAACTACATGCTCTCTCATTTGTCCACAAAGATGGCCTTCTTGTGATCATCACCTTTGCAAAATAAAGAGGGAGAGAGACACTGGTGGAAAATCCCTGTCCATCCTATCAAAATACCCTTTTGTCATGGTTGGAAAAGGTCAATAAGTCTCGAAACGTAGAAATGCTAGGACTTGATCATCAAGTGATAAAAAAGCAATGTAACATCAATCAGTGTGTTGGCCCTACAGTACACATTCCTTAGGAGGCCTCCCAAAAGCTAGTCTGGTAGAATCGCCCTTGTGGTGTCTGTTTAGGGATTTCCTTTGAATGCCTAGTCTTTTCTAGTGTTGCAGTCTCAAATGCCTCCAAGACTGGATAAGTCGCATAGGTTAGCTGCTAGACAACCTACAACTTGTATTCACCTGTATAGAGGACCAGATTCTGCATCATGGAACTGGAGCTGAGAGCAACTCAGCTGGATCTCAAAATCTTCACTCCACACATTCAAGTAAAAGTGATACAGCTGTTGCTAACATATTCTGTCAGTTGTTGAGGCAGATCTTGGTCCAGCTTGCTGTGCCAAGAAGCATTTTGCCTTTGGAAAATGGGAATTCATCAGCTCATCAAATCCTTTAGGCAAGGAAAGATCACTTGCAGACAAACCGGGTATGTCTACACAAGATGCTTTTTTAGTAGACTGACTGTGCAGTAAAGCATCACCATCTACATGTGCAGGCACTTACTGCACAGTGAATAAGTCTACTGTGTGGTTAATTTGCTACTTGCAAATGCAGGTAGCACATTAACTGCTCCATAATTACTGCACAGTAGCTCACATGTAGATGCCTACCAGGAGCAAATTTGCTCCCAGTCAGCCCCACCACCAGGGGGGCCACCCTCAGGCTAGCCCCAGGGCCACAAGACCCAGAGCTTCTCTTTTGCCTGCCCCAGCCTAGCCTTTAAAACTCTGCAGTGACCGCAGGGGCCTGTGCCACCTGCTGCCTGACTCTAGTCACCAATTCCCACAACAGTGGCCCCAGGCCAGCCACAGCAGCCTGCCAGACCCCAGTGCTGGCCCCTGGCCAAGCCCCACTGCCTGCTTGCCTGTCACATGCTGTGTCCCTCTGCTGTGTGCTGTGTGTACCTGCCCAGGCCTGGTAGACCCAGACTCTCACCCACAGCACCTGAGGGCCATCAAAGGACCCATGCTGACGTCATCCTTGACACTGCCCGCTGTGTCCCATAGGCCTTACTGGACCCAGGATGAGACCATGGACCTCATTGCACTGTGGGGTGAGGCTGAGGTCTGGAGCCAATTCGCCCATGGCGGGTGCTCCAACACACACATCTATGAGGGCCTGGTGGCCTGCATGCAGGAGCATGGGCACAACCAGTTAGCATGTCAGTACCACATAAAGATCAAGGCCCTGTGGGCACAGTGGATCTGTGTAACTGACCACAACTACCTGTTGGGGGCAGGCCTGAGGACCATGCTCTTCATGTGGCAGCTGAACTGTATCCTCGCACCCTGGGACTGGGTGGAGCCACACCTTGCTTTCCAGCATGGGCGTCATGCTGGAGTCTCCACCATAGTCTGGCAGCAGCAACGAGACATCAGTGGGGAGGGCCCCTCGGGGCACCTGGAATACATCCTGCCACAGTTCTTGCCCCCAGTGTCATCCACGAGGTCCAGCAGCCCGGGCCACTGCTTGCCCTGCCAGCTCCAGCTGTGCAGCCCCACCCAGGAGGCCAACCCGGGGATGGCACCGCCCACTCTGAGGAGCTCCAGCTCCTCCCCAGAGGGGGCCCCTTCCTGGGCAGCCAGGCACCGTGCCCCTGCACTCTAGAGTCACAAGTCATCACCACCAGCAGGGACAAAATCAGGCTGTCAGGCATGCCTTCCACACCCACTCAGTAAGCTCTGCACTGGGAGGAAGGCCTTTTCCTGCCCGCCCTGGCCAAGCTCCCCACTGGCCCCTGGAGTTCCCTCCTCCACAGCATGCAGAGAGGTGGGAGGCAGTGTAAAATTTTATTGAGCAGCCAGTGCCCACTCAGCTAGGCAGGCATGGGCCTCTCACACGCAAGAAATGCATCATTGCTGACAGTGATGTTATCCTTGGCTGTGTGGGGCAGGGATGTGTACCATAGGCACAGGTATCCCTCCAGCTGGCAAACATTTTGAGGAAGTGTGGGCTTGCCTGCCACACTGTCAAAGCTCAGGGTCCTACACCTGGTTCTCAATGTGTGCTTGGGGCACCAGGGTGATCAGCAGCAGCAGGGTGTAGTGGGTCAGGCACCCCTTGATCCATGCAAACAGCTCTCTGCAGCACACCCAGGACACTCTTCCCAGGGGCATGCTTGGGACACAGAGCACACGTGCAGGGGGACCTGTCCCAGAGCACCTCTCCAGAAAGGCCCCGTGAGGGAGGGCACCACCAGCTCTGTGTCCCAGTCAGCCTTCACCCCTCGTCCCACAAGTCTGGGTGCAGTGGACCTGGTAAGGGAGGACATGGTCTGGCCTGCAAGAGATGGGGGGAGTGGGTCTGGAGCCCCCACAGCAAGAGCTGCCAGGAGCCAGGCCTGTCCTGGCCTGGGAAGGGAGCAAAGAAGGCAGGATGCCTGTGGCAGGTGCTCAGTGGCCCACCTGCCCCTGCAGTGGCTCAGCCAGTGGCCCCTGTGCCAGGGCCTGCCCAGCCAACTCATCGTGGTCCCTGGGCATTTGAGTGTGCATGATCCCTGGTCTGAGGCCAGGCAGTGCACAGCTCCCTGGTATAGTGCAGATTATTTCAGAAATTTTGCAAACTCTCAACAAACAGCCTCTTTCTCCTGGCTCTGCAGGTCCAGCAGCTGCACAAGGGGATGTGCCTTCAGGGTCACCCCCAGTCGTGGCCAGGGTCCTCTGTATGCTCTGGCTCTAGCGGCAGCAGACCCAGAACTGGACCTGCAGCTGGACTGGCTGGTCACTGGCAGAGTAGTGGAGGCAGACTCATGGGCCTGCCATGTAGAGGACATTGTGCACAAGCAGGAGAGGGATGGGGAAAAGGCCCAAGAGGACCAGGCATTCTAGGAGAGGCTCCTGGCCATCAAGGAAAGTCACATTGCCTTCCTCAAGAGGATGGTGGAGGCCCAGGAGCAGCAGGCCATGGTAGTGGCCATGGTAGTGGAGACTATGGAGAAGGACCACTGGGTACTGGACACCATTCTGGCCCTGGCAGTCACCTTTGCCCTGCCCACCTCTCTGTTCCTGGCCCTAGCCCTGCCTGCCCTCTGACAGCTGCCCACCACCCAGCCACAAGCCCCCCAGTGGGCTTGCACTGAGCAGTGGCACCTCCAGCAGCCAGGTCCCCCTACCCTGGCATCTTCCCTGGGTTCCCCACAAGATGGCCCCCCTGCTTGCCCTTCCCCCTCATTTGTCCCTGCTCCATGCGTCCCCAGAGCAGGAGCTGCCCTAGTGGAGCCAGCGACACATGCAGGGAGGGAGCTGGCTTTGCTGGCAGAGCAGCAGCTGCCCTTGCCTCTGGGTGAGCCTTTCAGCTGCTGGCATCACAGCAGCATCTGCATCAGCAGTGGTGCAGCAGAGGCTGGGGCGCTAGGCACCAATCCCCGGGCTCCACCCTGTAGATGCCTCCACTCCACTGCCCCCCACCTCAGGAGGTCACACAAAGCATTGTATGTAGTTTGTGTGGGGAAGAGGGTGCTTTATTGGTGATGGGTGGGGTGGTTGATGGTGAGGCTCTGTGGTTTAGGGGGCAAGGGGAAGGGACTCTATGGTTCAGAAGGGAGATGGGGATGAGGTCTGTTGTTCAGGAGGAAGTCAACAGACAGGGTCTGTGTTTGTGGTGGGGAATAACAGGCTTTCCAGAAAACTGTGGACAGTGAGCGTGCTGCTGGGGGTGCACAGTGGGGCTGGGGCCATCCAGGTGGCCTACAGTGGGGAGTACAGGACCAGGTTGTCCGCCAGCACCTCTCACACCTGGTGCTCTGCTCCCCGCTGCTGGGTGTATGGCTTGCCCAGGGCCTTGGTGTGGGGGGAGGCATTGCTGTCCCTGCTGCCACAGCTGGCAGCAGCTCTGCTCCACCTCCGCCTGCTGCACCTCTTTTGCCCAGGCCTCATGGAAGAGCTGCCCCCTGGCCTCACAGAAGTTATACAGCACACAGGTTGCAACGATGACCCAGGGGATGTTGGCCTCTGTGACCTCATGGCAGCCCTTCAGGTGGCCGAAGGTGCACTCCACCAGCGTGTGGGTCCAGCTTAGGCACTGGTTGAAATATGTCTGGCAGAGGTCCAGTTGGCTGGTGCGGGGCTGCATGAGCCAGGGGAGGAGTGGGTAGGTGGGAGTCCCAATGAGGAGGGGCAGGACTGCCACCTCACCCAGCTGGAGGTTCAGCACCTCTGGTACAAAGCAGCCGCTTTCCACCAGGGCTGGCAGGGCAGAGTTTTGAAAGATGTTGACATTGTGGGCATTGCCAGCCCAGCCGATATTCACATTGGTGAAGGTGCCCTGGTAATCAACAATGGCCTGCAGCACAATGGAGTGAAAACCCCACCAGTTGTTTTAGGGGCAGTTGCTGTGGGGCGGGCAAGTGATGGGGATGTGGATTCTGTCCAGGGCCCCGATGCACCTGGGAAAGCCCAGGGCACAGAGCCAGGGTGTCATGGACCAAGAGCATGGTGTGCCCCAGCACATCCTAGAGGGCACCGCAAACCTCCAGGATGGCCTTCCCAGTGGTTGCCTTGCCCATGCTGAAGAGGTGGCTGACAGCACAGGCTGGTGGGCATAGCAAGCTTCATCAGGGTAATGGCCAGCCAGGTCTCTGCAGGGAGGGGCGGCTGCATGGTGATGGCCTGCTGCTCCAGGTGCACGCAGAGCTGGTTGAGGAGCTCCTGGAAGGTGGCTTGTCATCCAAAATGACTCCAGCCACTGCTTGTTGTCCCAGGTGCGCTGGATGACATAGAGCCACCAGCCCTGGCTGGCTGGGAGGGCCCACAGGCAGTAGAGCTGGAGCCCCAGGAGCTTGTGGACAGCACTGAGGGACTCGTGTCTGGCTCCCAGATAGACTTTTGAATTCTTACCGAGCTGGAGTGAACTCTAAGCTCAGAGATGAGAGTTCCAGACTCAGACCAAATGCTGCTGCTCCAAGTTGATCCAGCTGTAAATAGGACACCAAGGCAGTGAGGCTATGAATTAAAAAATAGCAGGATGTGATGCTAGCCTCACTGCACCCTTGGGTATTGTTGGCTTCTGAAATGGTGTGCCTAAACCATGATATCTCTATAGATTGCCTGAACTTCATCTCCAGTTCAGAGGCTGCTCAAGAATTTCATTCTTTTGATAGAAACCTGATTTCCAGCTCCATCTTACCCAAGGCCAGCATATTCCCCTTCGCTTTTTTGCCAACATAGGGTGCCTGTACATAAGCATGGAGGCTGCTACGATGCATTGTAATTACAGTGCATCAGAGCAGACTCGATTAATCAAGTCTGTTGACACATGGTAATTACCATGCTCCAGCAGCCTCCCACATCTCGTGTATCAGTGTCCCCACACTTCAAAATGGCGGCAGGGGCATTTGAACTAAAGCTCTTCAAATGAGCTTTAGTTCAAGCACCCTGCTGCCATTTTGAAGTGCAGGGATGCTGATACAAGAGAAGCTGCTGGAGCTTTAATTAGAGCAGCTCTCGGATCCGCTCTAATTAAAATGCTGCCCCCCTGTCCCCCCACTCCCAGAGCACAAAGAAACTTGCCCATAGACTTAACTTAAAGAGCTCTCTTTCCTCCATTCTTTTTACCCCTTCTTGTATTTCTACAGAGAAGTCATTTCCCCTTTCTGCCTTTGTTTTGCTAGGCTAAACAAGCTACTCTCTTGTAGTCTCAGTTTGTAAGATCAGCTCTCCAGGTACCTCAGCATAGCAGCCTTTCTCTGCATCTCTTTCATTTTGAATTCCTCTTTCTTGTACATGGAAGAACAAAAGGGTACAGAGAATTCCAGCCTAGGTCTCACCAGTGCCTTGTATTATGGCATTAATACTCCCCTCTCTCTACTGTAGGTACCTTGGCTGATAAATCCTTGAGCTGTATTTGGCTTTTTCATAATGGTAATCGCTCTGATTGTTCATCATTGCTTCTGTCATTGCCAACGGCTTCCAGCTTACAAGGGAAATTCTTCTTATTAGGGCCAAATTCAGAAGGGTATTTAGGCACTTGATTTATCATAGAAATCAAAGAGAAATAAGACTGAGGTATTTACATACCTTTATGAAGCTGGGCCTTAGTCCCCCAGTAGCATGACCTTGCACTTCATGCTATTAAATATTATCCCATTTCCACTATAGCAGTCTACAGGCTCATCCAGTTCTTCTTTTCTTCTTGTGAAGTTAGCTGTTCTTTTATTCCTTGCCACCCCATCTTATGTTTCTGTCTGTTTCCCCTCTTCTTTCTCTACTGCAGCAAATCTGTTCTTCAGGTCAATAGCTCATCAATCAACTGGTCTATTGTCCTCCCATGTGACCTTCATGATCACATGTTTTCCTAAGCCACCTTTTACCTCCAGGGGTCTAGTCAGGTATCTGCATATTTTACATTGTCTGTGCAGCCTCTTCTCTCCTCTCCTCCATCTTGATTTCAAACAAACATCTTAACTCTACCATTGTATCCAGCTACCTGTACAGTCCTTGGGTAGTCTATGACAACTCAAGCATAAGTATCTTCCTTCAGGTACTCACTCAAGAATAATGTACATCTTTTACTTCCAACCAGCTTCATTGTCTTCTTCATTCTTTTAGTCATCTCCATGGCTGCCTCTGTCATCATCATCTTTCTCCCCCTATCTACTGTCTTTAAAGAAAAAGAGGACAGATTCCACCTCCCACCCCAACTCCCATGTAAAACTCCCTGCTCTCTATTTTCCAGAAATGGAAATTGAGACATGAATAGGTTGAAGAGAGTCTGTACCATGCCTAACTTCTAGTCTTGTGCTTTAACCTTGTAAAAGGCCCTCGCTGTGTCCTCATTACAAGAAAGAACAGAGAAAAGGAAGGTCCTTTAAAAGGGATGAAATGGTGGATCTAGTCCTGAAGCTGCCTAATTAGCTCTGCAGCGAAGTCTCTGTGTCTACATGTGCGGCCCTATGAGATTGCAGTAAACTAATAAATGCTGCCATAGGTTAGTACTTGTTAGTACATGTACTGTCCTGCAGTGGCATTATTTATTGCCAAGCAATGCAAGTGTAGGTGCTGATGGAGCTGACTGGGGCAAGCATAAGCAGAAGGAGAAAAGAAACTGAGGGGGCTGAGTGTTTCCCCCCCAGGCAGGAAAGTCTGTGGGGGGAAGTGAAAGGGCCAGTGGGAAGAGAGTGGGGCTGGGGCTGGGATTGGACAGGGATTGGGAGGGAGCAGAGCTGAGCCAGGATTGGGGCTGGGGCTGGGGTGTGCTGCACCTGTCCTTTCCCCTGCACCCAGGGTCATTGCCCAGCACTGGCGCCCCATGCGCCAATGAATCTGCCGCCCCCCAGCGCCACACTGGCCTCAGCCCTGGCTCTGGCCCTGGCTCTGGCCCCAGCCCTGGCCCCAGCCCTGCACCGCCCAGGGGGGCCCAGAACTGGGGGCTGGAGAGGGGCTAATCTTGGCTGCACTGCTGGGCTGGAGCCACTGGGACCCTTGTGCCCACCCTGCCCCAAGTCAGGGCAGGGTCTGGGACGAAGCCATGGCTCATCCGGGATGGGTGCAGGGGGGTGTGTGCAGCTGCCACCACTGCATGCATCCCAGGAGGCATGGGGGGTGCGTGCCCCCAGATCTGCATGGGGCAGGGCAGGCTGCAGGCTAAAACTAGGGCAGTGCCGGACTCTTCCCAGCAGGGGGGCCAGGCTGCACTGGGTGAGCAGTGGTGGTGCTAGGAAGGGGGTTGGGGGGGCTATGGGAAATTTTGGGGTGGCTGCACACCCTGCCCCCATAGCCCACTTCCAGCACCACCACCACGCCCTGGCCCCAGCCCACAGCAGCAACCCATCTTGCCCCATGCAGATCCCTCCATGCCTCCCAGGGTGTAGCAGCAGGAGCTGCGCCCCCTGGACAAGCTGCACACAGCTCAGTCCCGCACCCAACTGGCTGTGCAGGGTTGTGGGAAACGGAAGCATTCCATTTCGAACAGCGTTTCAACATTTTGGCAGAACAGTGTTTCATTTTGACAGGGTGTGTGGCTCTGCACCTTAACGACATGGTAAAGCTTGAGAGAGTCCAGAGAAGGACCACTCGTATGATCAGAGACTTGCACAGCAAGCCATATGAGGAAAGGCTAAGGGATCTGGGACTCTTCAGCCTGAAAAAGAGAAGGCTGAAAGGGGACTTGGTAGCTGCTTACCGCTATATCAGAAGTGTACAACTAGGGCTTGGTGAACAACTGTTCACCAGGGCACCCTTGGGGAAAACTAGGAGTAATGGACACAAACTCTTGGAAGATCATTTCAGGCTCAACATTATGAAACAGTACTTCACAACTAGGGTGTCTAGAATGTGACCATTCGAAACAGGTTGAAACAGTATTGAAACAAAACTGGTGGCAAAATTTTGCACAGCCCTACTGTGCAGTGCCTGCCCTAGCCCCAGCCCCACTCCCTCCTCACCCCTCCTGCAGCTGCTGAAAGCCCTCGGCCAAGCTGCCTTGCAGTCCTACCACTGCCCGGTGTTTGGGGGTTCTAAGCCCTGTTATCCCCCCCGCTTCTGCCACCTATGGGCACAAGGGTACTTCAGTGCAGGGGCTGCCTGCTGACTAATCCTGCAGTGAAGCACCCTCATGCCCTAGCCAGCCCTTCTGCAGCAAGTTGAGCCAGATTGGAGCAGCTCCAGGCTGGCAGGCTGACCCCTGGGGCCCCCTTAGAGCCAGAGTTATTTCGACCTAGCTAAACATGCTGTGGTCCTAGGCACATGGGTAAACATGGCACCCAGGACCAATAAACTCTGGCACAATATGTGCTGAAGTTTATTGCTTCACATGAATTGCATATGTAGCTGCACCTACAGAGTGAGAGGCCCTATTCTTATAGCAGTGATTCTCAACCTTTCTAGCCTTAAGGCATCCCTTGTTAGACTTACAGCACCTCAGAAAATGGCAACTTTGGTCTCACTGATTTTTTTACTTCAGAAAAGTAATAGAGCAATTCTTCTGTTATGAAGAACTTAGGAAGACCATGCTGTGTCAAAATGCTTTTGACACTATGGAATCCTATTTGGAATTTCTGGGTTTGTCCTGTGAATCATGAGTAGACATTTGCACACCTAACTGCGCAAATATAGTGTGGCATCCTTAAAAGGATCTTACAGCACAAGAGCTGTTTTAGAGGGCTACAGGGGAAGGGTCCCAGCAGTAAGGGCCCAAAGTACTAGAGAGGACAGGGTAGAGAGGACAGGGCATCTGCCAAAGAAGGCTAGACCAGAGAAAGTGACACCATGAGTAGGCTTGGGGAAAGGCCAAAACAAAGGAATATTTGACTAAGGCCCAGGAGGGCAGAAGAAAGGCTGGAACTGCTTCACTGTCTACCTACGATGAGTCCCTTGATTATACTGCTTGGAAATAAAAGGAGTGTTGTATACACAAAGAACAAGCTGAGCCATAATGGGGCAAAATCAAAATACCAAGAAGACAAGGAAACAATTCTAAATATAATGTTTTTAAATGTTTGTTATTATTGTTTATAACAACTGCCCTTTAAAGTAATTACTTCAGTAAGTTGCATACCATCAAGCTCCCAGGAAGAAGATGTGAGCTGAGAGAATGTTTAATTCATAGCCTGATAGAATCCTCTCATTGTATCTGTTTATCAGGGTCTGTATCCTACCAAATGGCTGTCCAGGATATGAAACTTTTTTTTCCAGAAGGCCTGTGTTGTGCTAAGTGCCAGGTATTAGAAGAAGACGAGGTAAGTCTGGCTTTACCTGAAAAATAATCCCTGCTATTTTAAAATAATGGCTTTGTTCTCTTTAATACCAGGACTCTCTTCCTCATTATGATGCTTCCTATTTTACTGATCAGTTATTGATTTTTCCTTCAACCCTAAACATTCCCACCATCCCAATAAGAGAGAGGCTTTCCTAAGTTCTATTTGTGGCAAATTTTACTGCACAAATGAGAGGCTATATACAAAGTTTCCGGATCAAGATTTCCAGACTGAATCAATAGGGTGCTTTTGAAGTGAGAGACAGCACTACACAACAGGAGCAATTAATCATCTAAGATATCCAGTGGATAAAAAGCTGGGGTCTGATTTACAGAGCCACAGAGTATGGCAGCTCCTGTGTGCTTCGGTTAGAGGGTGAGACACTCAGCACTTCTGAAAGATCATGCTGGACAGTTTTTATTAATACTAAATGCTGATGACCCTACTAATATTGGCATGCCATTCTCCTGCTTCTCTCAATTCATCACCATGATGGAGAAGAAGGGGTTTTCCCAGGCCTGTTGTCAAGTCATACGAATTTCAGGATAATCCCATTTTCAAAACAAATGGAAGAAAAAACTGGCACTGAAAGATCATTTCTCTGGGAGGTATCTTGCCAGAATTACAGCTGTTTGAGGATCCCTACTGAAATATTGACCACCTGTGTGAGGAGGAGCCTCTGCCTGCAAAAACAACCCAGTCCTCCCCTTGCTTTCTAATTTGATAGGAAATTCACTGTCAGGCACCTGGCTGTAGGAATTAGGTTTGTATTGGGGAAGGGCAGATGACAACCTCCAAAAAAAGCCACTTTGAAATACATAAAAACAACTGCATTACCCAGCTTTCTGCTCCCAGTTTCTTGCTGGGTATGGAAGGGGTTGGAAGTGCTAAAGGGATGTATTTACTTTGTATGTACAAGGCAGAGGGTGCCTCAGAAATCTTTGAAATATCTCCTATCCTTAGCAAATGTTCAGGTCCTAGGGAAAGCGGTGTGTCATGCTACTGAAAAGCACCCTTCCTCTAGTGACTATGGAATGATATCAGTGAGCTGCAAAGGAAGCACCATCCAGTCCTCTCTTGTGGGGAAGATGGAAACCTCAAGGGTGAGGTACATAAAGCAGCGGAAAGAGAGAAATGTTAAGGCTTCAGTAAGGACATGGAAGTAACTTGGTGTATAAAAAAGCTGCAGTATGAAACACTCTCTGGAAATAGAATGAATTCTCTATCTTAAGACCAGCACTCACAACTTCCTGAACACTTCATATCCAATGGGTACATCTACATGTGCTGTTAATGCAGTAAAATACTGTGCAGTAAGCCTTCCCCAGGAGCACATCTACATATGCACCCTGTTGGGAGCAATTCTGCTTCCAATGGGAGCAGCAGGCTGCTCCTGCTTTGCTCTGCCCCCCTGCAGCAGCCAGGGGGAGCAAGGAGCATGGGGGGCAGTCCTGATTCATATGGGACCAAGAGATCTCTGCTGGCTGCAGTGGCAGCTGTCTCCTGGCCCCATGCTCATCAGGAGGGGTCCTGATGTGCAGGGGCCAAGAGACAGATGTTGGTGCAGGTGGCAGAGCTCTTCTGGCCCCATGCACATAGAGACACAGCTGCTAGTGAGCCCCCAACTGGGCGGGGATTCTTCCTGCAGCAGGAGGCTGGCTGGAGCTGTCCCACTTGTGGGGCAACTACTGGTGACTGGGCAGGGAACCTCTGCCCAGCCAGAGGCTCACTGGCAGCTGCCCCACAAGTGGGACAGTTGCAAGCAAGCCCCTGGCTGAACAGGGAAGCAGAGAGCTCCCAAGTCCCAGCACTGCTTGGCTACTAGCTCCTGTGGAGAGCCAGGAGCCATGCAGTGCCAGGATGGGCGGGGGAGGGGAGGAGGGGCAGAGACTGACCCCATCCCAGCCCTGATCAGCTCCTGGAGGGAGCCAGGAGCTGAGGAGTGCCAGGACTGGGGACAGAGAACTCCTCCATCCCCTGTGACCCCCTCCTGGTATGGTTGACCAGGAGCAAATTTTCTCCGGCTCGGTGTCTACATGAGTGCTACTGCATAATACCTCATGCACAGTTAATCTACTACCTGTATTTACGGGTAATAGAAAACTGTACATTAGCTTAATTTACTGGGCAGCAGCTGCTGTGCAAGGTTACATGGTGACACCTTACTACACAGTAGTTTAGTCTACTGTGCAGTAAAGCATCTTGTGTAGACATGCCCAGTGAATACTTGGGAATGGAAATAAGGACTAAAATCTCCAGGAAAGGAACTAGGTTTTCAAATGGATTGTTGCATTTGTCTCAGAAGTCCCAGTCTTACCTGGCTCTCAGTAACCATATAATTCCTTTTATCCATCCTTAGAACTCCTCAGAAATCGAAAGTACATGGTTTTCCCCTCAGTGCTACATACTTTGGAATGAGCTAGCATGTAAAGGATTCAAGGGCAGAAAGAGACAAGTAAAAGGAAGGGAATCCAGTGCTTAGAGAGAGCATTGTGAACCCATGTGTGGGTGCTACCAACCTGTACCTTTTCATAGCATATATAAGGACAGATTCCATTTGATCTATATAGGTGCTTAAGTGAACTAAAGTGCCTAAGTACTATTCTATGCCATTCTGCTTGAGACCCTGAAAAAACAATTAATGCAAAAGATGGGTGGGTCCTCCTCCTCCTCCGCATAGCCATTTTGTGAATCAATCTTAAGGGTCAGATGATGGCATGTTACAAAGTAGATGCATTAATGGATTTTCAGGATTTGAACAGGGTGGAATAAAATTGCACATAGTTGCCTAAGTAAATTTAGATGCCTTATAGATGGAATAGAATCTGGCCAGTAATAAATCTTTTGGCAAACTGTATACGGACTCCATCTTAAAAGGGTGACGCTGTACCTATGACATCAAGGGTTAAATTGTCTATGCTGTCTTTAACTTAAACCGCCAGTAATATAGATATATTTATATGAACTGCAGTAGTTGAAATGAAATGACGCCTTTGCTTTTCAAATAGCTATTCAGATTTCTTTTCCACTATGATCACAGTATCTGCCAAATTGAGGAGCTAGAAATGATAGTCATACTAAAGGAAAGGAGGCTTTTTGGATGAATGTAAAATAGTGTCTTGGAGATTCTTGTGGTTCTGGAGAGTGTGGCCTTTAAGAGTTTCAAGCAGACTTTGGAAGGGATGTCAGAGTAACAAGGCACCGGGCTGAACCAGAACCAGCTGAGGAACAATGTATGCAGAATGTTCTTTTAACACCAGACAATATGACCAGGTGTTTTCTAGGGTAGCAATTACAGGCATATGCGGCATCCTGACAAATGCTTCACAGCTGGCCTGAATCGACAGTTAGAGAGTGTTATTCTTCCTCATTAGGTAACACTGTTCACATGACATGACTTTCCCCTTCCTTTCTGCAGATCTGGAACATTAAATGTGACCCAATACTCGCTCTGGAAATCAACAGGCAGCGCAAAATTGTAAAATGTGAAGTGAGAAGGCAACTCAATTTATTGGGCTCTGAGCAGCTGCCTGGGTTAGGTAAGGAAATGTATAACTCTTTCATTGTAGGCCTCAAACTGCTATTGATTAATTGGATAGAAAGACAAATCATCTAGTGGCAGCCAGAGTCGTTACTGATGTCCTTTCAGGAAGGAGAGACAACTCTGGGCTGGAAAGAACTTCTTGGAAGGAGTTTGCACCTTTAACCCCTTGTATACCAAGTGTCTCCAATACCCATACTTTTGTTGATGTACATTTAGCTCCAATAAGAAGCAGAGACCAGAACATCTGGCAGACTGGGGTCCTCTGTCTGTGGAGACAGGTAGTATATGAACAGCAGTGCAAGCTTCCCACGCAATACTCACTTTAAGTCAGACCTTGGTTGAGAGGCTGCTTTAGGCTCCAAGCCTGTTTATTCCCTAGCTACCCTGTGAAGACTGCTCCTGAGGTGTCAGATTCTTGGGCCCCAACACATGTTCATTTAATGGCACAGTGGGACCTGATCCCTGATCCCAGCAATCGTGTTTCCTCCCATGCCATGTCTGTATGATTTTGGAATCAGAGTCAGATCCCTATTGCAGCATTACTACTTACAATACAGGAAGATCCCAAGATCATAATCCTGGTCCCTGGCCTCTGTGTAGGGTTTAAAGTCCCTAGTGGGGGAAGTTCCTTGGCTCTCCCACTGGGATACTCTGATCTCCTGGGCCCAGCAGCTGGGTGTGGGGCATAAAGTACCATGCAGCTCCCACCCTCCCAGCCTAGGGGCAGAGCTACATTCAGCTGAATGTCAGACCCAGGTCATTTCAGACCCCAGTGTGGTCTAGGCCCCAGAACCAACAGTCAGCTGATTGTCTGCCCCAGCCACATATAACATTAAAGGTGCCATACAAACAAGCGATAAAAATGTTCTACATTATATGTGGAACATTTTTATGGCTGGTTTCCCATGTTATGGTGCCTTAAATCAGGTGCACGTGTAGTACCCTGCCCATTTATGCTGAGATTAACACGCTAATGGCATTAATATAATGTGTAACCTTGTTTGTGGGCACATTCTAGAACCCTTAGCTAAGCAGATTGATAACTAACATGAGTTATGGTTGCGTTTCAGGTGATGTGGACATCTCCCTGCAAATGGGACCAAGACCATTAGTTGGATTGGAACTTGCAGCCTCCTCAGTCCTTTGAGTCATTTAGTCCCCTTGAATGAAAGATTACATGTTTTCCAGGCTGTGTCTATTGGTTTTATTGGACAGGAGGATACCCAGGCAGAGCTGTTAATGTGATCCCTTCTACAGCAAAAGACATAATCTAAGGAGCTTCCCATCTTATGCCTTCAAAATATAAAAAAATAGATGTGCAGTGATTTGGCCCCAAATCTTTATAATAAGGCAGTAGCATAACTAGGGTGGGGGCAAACAGGGCTCCAGGGGCATTCCCACCCTTTTTGGCATTGTGCCAAGGATGCCAAAATTGTAGTTACAGTTCTGTAAAAAGCCAATAGTCAGATTATTTTCTTCCCCTGATTGGTGGCAAATTAGTTGTCATTTGTAGTCGTCTCACCAAGGATACATTGACTGGGAGCTCAGGTGTTCTGAAAGGAATTTTGTTCCATCTTTAATTATGTTCTTAGGCCACCTGAATGTTGTCTGTTTAATTGCAAAAGGACAGGTATGCAGGTGGGTGAGATACTGAGAAAATCTTGTCCTACTGTAGGTACTTGGTTCTACGTATATTTCCTATGAGTAAAGCCACTAGATCCTAGTGGACCCAGCAGAATAGCAGTAAAACACCCCCACAGAAAGACAGTCCCCTTCGGATATGCCATGCCTTGGCCTCACTACTAATGCAACAGGTTTGGGATTTGATCTGGAACAGATGTGGAAATGCAGTGTGTAGAAGTGCAAAAAATGAAGTGACAGTAGATGAGGGAGCACAAGGGTTCTCAGCTGTGCATTAAGAAAAGACTGGCTGCTGAGGGGGGAAAGGTAGGAGGACATAAGTCACTCCTGCCTAGTAGCACCCTGAAAAAGGATCTCATTTAAAGCCCTAGTGCAGGGGTGGGCAAAATAAGGCCCATGGGCTAGATCTGGCCCACCAACAGATTTAGTTTAGCCCACAGGTGGACAGTCACTAACTAATTGGATTGGCACTGCTTCCCACCAAGCAGCATCATGCATCTGCTGTGGACCCGGATGGGGCTTCAGCTGCAGTGGCCAGGCAGTGGCATCACCTGTGGATGTTTCCAATAGGTTCAGGAGCCTGGACATCCTCCCAATGCCATGGAGGCCCCACCTGGAGCCCCAACCCAGAACATGCCAGTGGCATTAACTGTGGACCCAAGCAGGAGCTGCTGCCATGCCGGGTGAGTGGTGGTGTTAGTTATGACACCACCTGTAGGTTCTGCATCGGGGCTTTGGAACCTGTTGGCTATGCCCACAGCTGATGCTGCTGCCTGCCTGGTGCAACAGCAGCTCCTGCCTGGGTCCACAGCTGATGCCACCAGCAAGTTCCAGGTCAGGGCTCCAGATGGGACCTCCACTGTGCTGGGAGGGTAGCAATGTCAGTTGTGGATGCTGCTGGCAAGTTCTGCATCCAGGCTCCTGAACCTGCTGGCAGCCACACCTGATGATGCCGCCTGCCTGCTGCAGTGAACTACAGTGGGTTCTGGAAGGAGCAGAAGTAGGAGAGAGACAGAGAGAAAAAGAGAGGCAGAGAGCAAAGAGAGACGGAGAGAGAGAAGAGAAGGGAGGGGGAGAGAGAGAGAGAGATGGATGTGGCCCCTGCCAGGTCCCCAAAACTCCTTAGGTGGCCCTCCAGCTGAAATAATTGCCCATCCCTACCCTAGTGGATTTTTTCCACTGATTTCAGCCAGCTTTGGGCCAGGCCTCATGAACACTTCAGTTCCTGCCTTCTCAAACTTGTTCATTCTCCTGCCTTGCATGTTGATGAGCATGGGACTGGCTGCACAGGAGCTTAAGGTGTAATTGTCACTCCATATGGAGACCCAGACCTAGAGCTTAGCTTTATTTACACTCACAGATCACTGCCACATGTGCAGGGTTCATCCAAACCGTCACAAAAGGACTTGAAAAAATAAAGTACTGATAACACTGTGCAGGGGGTGGCTGCTTCACACCCTATATCAACTGGTTTTTGCTGCCCTTTCCATTGTATCTGGATGGCAGTAAAAAAGAAGTGACTACTTCACATCTAATGTTTCCACTCAGGTAAATAGGAAGTCTGAGATAAGACAGTCTTTTCAGTGGAAAGAGGCTATCAGGTTCTTTCCATTCCAATCCTTCCTGCATTTATTAAACGATGTTCCTAACTGTAGTTCCAAGCAGTTGCCTAACATTCAAAGTATTTCCCTCACTGGTTGCCTGGGCTGACTATAGCAGGTTTAGTATAATCCCAAACTAGATGCATTTAAATTACTGCAAGTAAAAATGCTTCCCTGAAGAGGCAGGAGGAATATGTTGCAAGTATCATGTAACCTTGCATGTTACACCCTGTCCTAACTCCTGTGTTCTGTCATGCAAATACCACTCCTATGATGTGTCTTCACTTTGAGGACCTTCAGGTAGGGTGAAAAGTAAAATAATGCCTTTGACTGCCATAATACTCTAGCATAATATCATCTAAGAAAGCCCTTTTCAGAGTGCAACTGTGTTGAGAGAGCCTAGATACGGGATCACTTTCTAGTAAGCCAGATGCATCATTCATGTTCTGATCTTATTGTGGACACTAGAGGGAGCGCTTGGACACAAAGAATCCTCTCCCTTTGGCTCACATTTATCCAATACTCTGACACGAACAAACAGATTTATCATAGTAAATACGTCAAATGTTATGTCTGTGATCAGCATCACAGTTCAGATCATATAAACAGCTGGACTAACAGATTCCTTTGTCTGGAAGAAATTAAATGGAAGAGCATATCCTGTAGCAAATCAGGAGCTGTCCTTGTCTGACTTCTCTGAAAATACTACTGTATTACTGTATTTTGGTATGTACACACCAGTTCAACACTTGGAGAGATGCAATTACATCTGCAGCCAACCTACATAGTGTAATGTTGCATGAATGGCTCTGATCCTTCTGTTGTTTAATTTGATTGGGGGAGGGAAGAATGATTGAGAGGAGGGTTCTTTTATATATATGAAAACAGCCATCTGTTGTGTTTTGATCTTTCTCCAATCAGACCTGCCACTTCTGGGTACACTCTGCCAAACCACTTGCCTGATATTTCCCAAGATAATCCTTCAGGGTTCGGAGCACCCACCTTATATTGAACTACTAGACCAGCTGATCGGCCAAGGTTTCACAGTGACAGGGTTACGACTCACCGTATTCAACAAATCCCAGGCTCATCTTGTCTCTGAGATACTGAGCATGGCAAAATGCAAGGTTTCAGCAATGGTATGGAATAGTGAGAGCTGTGCTTTCCCCTTTCATCAAGAAGAAGAGCCATTTTCTTAGTTGATACATTCATGGTTTTGCTTAGTTGTATTAAAGACTTTAGACATGGCTAATCTGTATTAGGCCTTCCAGTGTATCCCCCTCTATCTATGCATGTTTGCTCTATATTGTACATTTGCTAGAGCTGTATCCAGCCTGGTTTTAAATACAGTAGCATCCATATCTTCTCTTGGGAGCATTTCCATTGATTCAGAGAGGAAGTTTTTCCTGATAATTAGAGATGATGTTTCCCCATTGTTAATTTCACCCCATTAATCCTATTCCTTTACTTGCTTTGCTAGATAAGCCTTCCCTTTCATGGTGATTCCACCCTTGAGATATCGGGAAGGGATTTTGTTCTACTCCTCTGTTAATTGTTGTTGAGAACTCTAGCCCGGATCCAACAAATCGCTTTAACATATGTTTATCACAAAACATATTGCTGAAGTCAGTGGAGCCAAACCAGTTTATACCTGCAGCGGATTTGGCCCAAAATCTTTTCCTCTCCTCAGTTGCTATGAAAAAATCCCACCCAGTCAGGGACTGAGGGGAACAAAGCAGCAAAGTTTAACATCCCAGAAGAGCTGTCAAATGCACAAAGTAACCAACAGGGGGAACTGATTATGCTGGAACCAGCTATAAACAAAGGACCATCAAGTGCACAGGAACCCAACTCAAAAATACAGAAAAAAAATTGTTCTAGGAGTCTTGCGGGTTACTGAGAATAATGGCAGGTAACATATTTTCAGACTGACTTTTAAACCTATGGTTTAGCTCTGCAAAGAGGAGCAATTGTAAGTAGCAATCAATTAAACAAGCACCTGCTTCATCTCCTGTAGTTATCCCAAGGATACCAGTCCCTAGGTATACAGGAACAAGCACAGCTGTATAGGGAGGACAAAAGGAAGTAGCACAATAGATACAGAGCAGTGCTAGGAGGGGCTGGCCTCCTGGCAATGAAAGGATTTTTCCCAAGCAGAGTTGGAAGGGGCTGGCATATCTCCAGATAGGCCTGGCACTGTTAAACCAAAGGTGTTCATTATGGCATTTTCTCTCCCCTTCTGGATGGGAGACAGGCCTTTCTGGTGATAAGTATTTGTGCTTGGCTATCTCATGGTTTCCAGCCCAGAAATCCCTATCCTTCTGTTCCAGCAGGCACCTATTAATGCTAAATGAGTAGCAAACCTGAGGTAACTCTTTCCAATATACCTGTTTGTACCTTGCCTCTGAGGTAAATGAATAGAAATAATCAAGTGCCACAGAAAATTAGTGCTAACAGGATTCAGATGAAGTAGGTGCCTTAAAGTATGGGTTACTGCATCTTTTTCATCCTCCCCTGCATCAAATAATAGGCTGTATCAGCTTGTCTGTGAGGATCGCAGAGTTATTTAAATGGGTCTCAGAACTAGAGTTGTGTTCTTCCCTCTCTTGCAGTGCTCTGTCTTAATGGATGGTCCCTGCCTAGTGTTAGCAGCACAACGTGACAATGCTGTTATTTGTTTTGACTCCCTGCTGGACAGGTAAGCAAAAACAGCCACCCATTATTTGCACTCCTGACCGCTATGTCAATCTGTGGTAGAAAGCACTTGATCTGAACCATGGTTAGGGAGGGCTGAACTGTCTTCGCTGCAATTCCTTTCCAATTCAACTCCCCTAAGGTTAGGTGCCTCTCAAAGGCAACATGTTCTTCATTATTTATATTGAGTTTTAATGCGTCAGCACATCAGAGCATTCCTCATTTTTTAAGTCATGTGTACTAAATCCAGGCTTTTAATGACCATGTCCTGGGGCATCTTTCAAGGACTCAGGAAGCGTGGTGTGGTGACTTGACAATGCAGTTGCATAGATACAGAAAATTTTCTGAAATATAAGCCTGCATTGGAATCAATAACATTCTTGGGAGAAAATCTGTACAGATTCTGCATGTGCCATGAAAAAAATGACATCAAACAAATGCCAGAGAACAAAATTAAAAGCTCAGCCTGTTAAATAAATCACCACAAATGCCTGGTACAGGAATAAACCTGATCGAAGAAACAGAACCCCCTCTTGTGTGATCTGATCAGTGGAACAGAATTATAAGACTTGTTAACCCTTTGGCTCTCAGAAGCAAAGTTTCCCAGCACTGGGAATTGATATTTGGCTGTGTGATATGCAGTTGCATGTATGTGGCTTTTTCTGGTGGCCCCACTGGGTCAAAAACATGGCAGAGACCGTGTATGCTGTCACCCTCTACAAGAGGGATCATGTAGCACTCACCCCTGCAGCCCCTTTGAGAAGGCTGTGAAGAGGCAGGCTGTTCAGCCCTCAGAGCTTCCAAATAGTACTGTCAGATGGGATGGAAGGAGGAACTCAAAAGTACTAGTGCTTGCAAGCATTAGTGTGGCCAAAGAGCTAAATAAGATCTGAACTTTCCTAATCAGTTAGTTTCTTGGGATTCTCATTCTCTGGGTAGCCAAGAACAAGGCCACTGGTCCTCCACTGGATAAGAGTTATGCCTTTTTGATTAATTGCATGTGATTTCATCCTCGGGGGGGGGGGGACGGCACCATGCTGTTTCATGTGAAGGTCAGCTACCTACCTCCTTGTCTACATCAATAACCTGACTTCATGCACAGAACCAACCCTGCTCCGGCTCCAGGGCAGCTCCTCTCAGTCAAGGTGGGATTTCACTTACAGGGTGAATTTTACTTGTAAGGCAATGCACGGTGGCTTTTATGGCTGATCAAAGGAGCATCAACTGGCCAAACAAAAAGGGTCTTCAATGCTCTGTCAAAGTTGGCTCTGTACTTTGTCTGGACAGGCTAGTATTTAGGAAAATTTGGCCAAAGATTCATGACAGAATGTGTAGCAAGTGTGGCCTGTACTCCAGCCTCTTGCCTTCTTCTCTAGCTGCCCATGGATTGGGAAGTGGACTCCATTTCACAAATCCCCATTAACCCCCACCCCCCACTTTCCAAAACAAAACCATTACTCATGCTTTGTATAGGGGGGCAAATTTCACCATCTGCTTGCAAATCTGTTCATGATATCACAGCATTAGCTATAACGCATAGCAAGAAGCAGGTGTGCACCAAGACAGTGCAAGCTTTGCTGGTATTTTCATTAGTAGTCAAGAGCCTATTAGTACTTTCCTAAGCTGGCTCTTCTGGTGCCACGTAAGAGAGGGATGTGTCACTTTTGAAGAACTTGCTGTCCAAGGGAGTTTCCTTAAAGTCTGAAGCATACTCCAGTCTGAACAAATAGTTATTATTCCTGTATAACAGTGCTCTGCAAGTGCAAGGCATTAGGCAAAAACCACTCAAAATGGGATTGTGTCCACTCCAAGGAGCTCAAGAAAAACAGACAAGAAGGCAGGTGTGACACAAAAGGGAAACAAAAATAATCAGTTTCTGCACAACTCCATTTGATCTGCTCCAAGCAGCACAGAAGTGAAAGTGTGCAGTTATGAACAGCTTGCCATGTGAAGATAAACAGCGAGGGGCAGAGTTAAGTAGATCTTTAGAGGAGATGAGAACTAGTGGAGGTGAATCCAATGGGATGGCATGCCAGTACAGAACAGTGCTTCTGAAACTCACCCACTTTATTTTATCAGCTCAGTTCATTGAGTCTCTAGTAGGGCTGTGCAAGGCTCTGGTCCCTGATTCAATTTGGCCCAATTCAGGGGCCGAATCTCCAAATCCGAATCGAATCAGGAGACCCTTTAATCTCTCCAAATTGAATTGGAACCCTCTGAATCTATTTGGAGAGATTCAGAAAGATTTGGAGATTTGGACATAGATACAGCTTTAAATGTTTTTTCTACATGCCTTTAGGTAGCAGGAGCTCATGAATGCTTCGAAGCTGGGGCTCATGGAGCATCCCACAAAAGTGCAGGGAGCTCCCCAGCGCATTTGGCAGCAGACCCGGAAGTGGACCAGAAGCACGTTGGATCCACTTCTGGGTCAGCCGGGGAGCATGTGGGGGACCTCCCTGCGCCTCCCCAGCTTGGTGACTGGTGCCTCCTGGGTCTGGGGGGGCACCCAGGGTTCCCCTGTGGCTGATCACCAAGCCAGGGAGATGTGGGGGGGGGGGCAAGTGCACTCCCTGGCAGACCCAGAAATGGACCAGAAGTACTTCTGGTCCACTTCCAGGTTCACTGCTGAGTACGTGGAGGTGCCCCCCTGCACTCCTGTGGGACGCTCCATGTGCCCCAGCATCGCAGCAATCACGAGCCATGCCTGCTACCTCAAGGTATGTGGAAAAAACTTTTAAAGCTGTGTCCATGTCCGAATCGCTGATTCTCTGAATCAGCATCAAATCTTCAGATTCGGATTCAGCCGAATTGAATCAAGGACAGTGACGCGAATCAACGAATCGAATCACTGTCTCTGATTCAGGCTGAATCCGAATCAAATAGGGCCCACTTCACACACTCCTAGTCTCTAGCATGATCCAATCTAACTGCTACATCTGCATGCTCCTGTCGTGATACAAATTGGCCAAATCACTGGAACTTTAACCCTGAATGAAACAGAGTTAAAATTGGAGCTGCTTTGGGATGCTTCTGGCTCTACAAAACCTTGCAGCTGGAAGTCACATTGTAACAGCTTATATCAGTATCATTTGATATGGATACAATTGTTACATCTGCCTATACCCTGGGGTTGCAGCGGAGTGACTGTTGTGTTTTTAAAAAGTTCAATGCATTTGAACTGAATAATTCATAAATTGTAAGAGTGCAAGGAATCATCACATCATCTCATCTGCCCCATATAACTCGGAGCAGAGAATTCCATTGCTCCTTCTCCATGGGGTCAAACAACAAATATTTGACTGGAGCATAATTATCCCAGAACAAACCCTATCTGTAGTTTTGGCTTATGATTTTACATTTTTAACCAATATCCTCAAAATAAATTGGAAAGAAAGGAAGTTGGAGGTGGGGGGGTAAAGAAAATTGTTCTGGATGGCTGACACAAGGCACCCTCTCCAAGTAGGTGGCTGCAAGTGAGCTCTAGATCAAGCTTATTTAGATGTTTAAACTTCTTCCTTTGAGAGGAAATGTGCTATAGAAATATAAGATGCTGTTATTAAATGGACACAAGAGTGCTGTAAAATCACTGGATAACTTGGTTTGTTATAGAAGGAGTTGGATTTTGACACCCAAATTCTGTACTTAGTTGTAAGAGTAGGGAATAGGTCATGGTTTCAAAAGCAGCTAAATGATTTAGGAACCTCTCACTGATTATTTTTCACTGGGACTTAGTCCCCTAAGTCATCTAGACACCTCTGCAGTATTTACCCCAGTGTCTTACTCCCTTTCATCCCCCAACCCCCTCTTCCCTTACTGGCTGATTCATGTGGGGCTGAGATGGATTTGAGAGTGAAAGTGGTAAAGGAAGGACTCCTGGAGATTTCATGGCACTGAGAGTAGCATAAGAAGTCCTGTACATTTAAAAGAAGTGAAACATAAACCTTTTGGAATTAACCTGTCTGAGATCCTCTCTCTCCACTGAACGTGAACAGTGGGGGCGTCTTTCTCCCCACTGCCCAGAGACCCTATTACATAACAGGTCATCACTGTATGTTGGAGGGATTATATTTTAAGAATCCCAATCCATTTATACAAAGCTTTTTAAAACCTGGATTCATCTGTGTAAAGAAGTTCAGCAACAGATGCACATGGCCACAGCTGCTGGCACAGAACAGAGCCTTCCTTGCAGCTAGGTCATTTGTAGACTCTGATAGGTTAAATGACCAAATAACACTTGTTTTTTCCCGTCTTTTATTCTCTACTTCCCCAGTGTTTGCTGGCAGAACCAGGCTGTAGTGGATTGTATGCAGCATCTTCTGTATCCCCAAACTGAGAAGCAGGCAAGTAGAGAAGATCCTGGTACATTTTTCTTCTCATATTGTGCTCTTGGGTATATATATTAAGTTGGGCTTCTCTGAAAATGGGAGGAAAATTCCAACAAAAACAACATTTTCTCTTAGTGAAGGTGAAGGGAAGCAGAGCTTCCTAGAAACCTCTGGCCATATGGCACCCTGGTAGATGTAGTTTTGGCAAAGAGTCCAGCCCATAGAGATAACTAGAGGCATAAGATCCCCATGAGACGGCATGGTAAGACTTACAATCAAAATATGGGAGGTTCTTGGCAAAGTATCGCACATCTCCAGAGACTGGCTGCTTTTCAAAACAAGTGTGGTAAGAAATCTGACTTTAATCAAAACCAGTATTGGTGAAAGACTTTCAGCCAACCCTAATATAAAGCCTATTTTCCCACAGAATGGACCTCTCTCTGATTCCCAAGTGGGGGAAGGGCAATGGGTCAGTAACCCATGAAGCAACAGGTGGGCTTTTTTTTGTTAATAGCACACGGCAAACAGGAAGACAAACAAGCCAGATTTTAAGATGCTTAACTAACTCCCGTTGAAATCAGTGAGAGCTAAGTACCTTTAAAATCTGGGTTTTAAGTCAAGTTCAGCAGGGATCAATTTGAAACCCACAGCGAGCTTTGGAGGCAGGAAGTCCTGGCTAAACAAGCAGTGGCAGTAGGTATAAAAGAGCTGGGACAGACCAAGAAATGGTTGCTAGCAAACCAGGCTGTTTATGGATTTGTTCTGCTCACTGAGAAAGCAGCAGGAGGTTTTAGATGTGCCTGTGACAGGACAGAGCTCATTAGAACTGGCACCATGCAGCAGATTTCCCACAAGATAAACATTCAGCACCAGAATCCAGATCTACAGCTGCAAAAGAGCCCTTCTTACAGGTGTGTCTGTATGCAGCCAAATCAGGAGCTCCCTAGGCTCAGCAGTGCCTGTCTGTTTTTTCTAGCAAGAGGCATTCTGCGCTACTCTTGCTATGCAGTTTAATTCCCATAATGCTGAGTTTGGAGTGTGATACAATGGCCTGGAAACTTTGCTAATACAGTTCTTAGATGGCTCTGAGGCTGTTATATTGTAATGCCTACTGCTTCCAGTAGGCCAGGTGCTAAGAGGTTGTGATATGATGTGACCTGAGAACAGGTGTGGACAGTCTGTTTTTTGGGGTGCCCTGTGATTTTGCTTAAGCATTATATTGCTTGTCTCTGATATAAAATCCCTACTAGTCTTTTGACCATGAATGTAAAAATCAGCCTGTAACAAAGGATTATGATGCTTTTCCTGTGTTGGGATGTGTATGCAATGCTATACATAGGGTGTGGATAGACAGTTTAAGATATTTAGAATTACAACACTTTGCAGCTGATCCACTGTGACATCTCTATGCTCTAGTCTTCTTTAAGTAGAGGGTAAGCTATTGTTACTTTAAGTTATATTAGTTTAGCTCTAGCATATCAATATAGGAGCAGACAAACAAAGCATTTATTAGTTCAGCTAACATGCACCTCCAAGCAGCAAGTCTTCCCTGCTTTAAAGCACTTTAGTGTTGTGCCTTTCCATAGCCCCTAAAAAAAAAAAAACCCCCAAA
>NW_017729002.1:19426477-19428590 GCF_001723915.1 Gavialis gangeticus
AACCCCCAAACAAAAAACAAAAAAAAAAAAAAAAGTGTCCAATCCTCATGTATCCCAGTCTTCTTTCTATTGAAAGCTAGTTAAAAACACTGACTTCACTGAGAAAAGGATCAGGTCCATTGTCATTTACCAATGCAGCTGTCCGCTTTGTCCTGAGAAGAGAAATGATAGTTTGGCATTTTGTAGTCAAACTCTGCAAAAAGCCCCTTTATGTTGGTCATGGATATGGTGCTTTTCCTTGCTGGGTGAAGGATACACAGTAAGATGAACCATCTCTTATTGGCAAATGAGTTTTTGATCTGAAGCTCAGGATAGATTTAGAAGTGACTGGGCAGAACCCAAGCAACTAATTCACCAATAGATGACTATGGACTGCCTTGGAGGAATGTTCCTGGGAGCCAGATTTGACCCAGTGGCCCCTTGCTAATAAGTTCATAAAAGCCATCCAGCCTTCCAGGTCAGAACTAATGATAAACAATATGATATTAAATAGAGGTCAACTAGGTTAAATATGAGGAAGTCATCAGGGTTTGAACAGATAACATGAGTAGAGTTCCAGCCTTTGGGGGTGGAGCTAAGCCACAGCAAGAACTCAAAAGGCATTTCACATTTGCCTTCTGTGTGATGCGGAAGAAACCATTAGATTAGTCTTTAGGATCATATCTCAAGACCACTTGGACAAGGAGCAGTATGGTGACACCAGAGAGCCTGGAAGTGTATGTTATTTTCTAGGACTTGCTTATTGGGTTGGGGTCAGCATGAGGAGTGTGCTCCTAGTGCCTAGTTATGGCTTTGTAGGATCTCACTCACGTTTCTGTTTAACAAAGCACATGGTTAGCATGTTTCATGCTGTCATGGCAGGGGCCCCATGAGTGGCCGTGATCCCGCTAGCGCCCCCTGCTGTGCCAAATTAGGAGAACCAGCACCCTCTTATTCTTGCCCACCACATCTTTGATCTTATATAATTTACTATAGAAGGCTGCCTTTGATCTCCTAGTATCTATGGGTGACCTGGTGCACCCCAGCCTTATGGGCTATGCGTGCTTCCTACCTCCCCTTTAGCACGCCCCAAGCCTTGCAGCTGTTCTGGACATTGTCTGGTCACTCATGCCTTACCTGGCACCTTGGGCTTGTCACGCAACCGACACCCAATATACACGCCCTCTCCAGGCCTTTACCCGCACGGCCTGCCCTCTCCGGGCTCCTGCTCATGTGCTCTGCTCTTCTGGGCTCTTTAGACTTGCCCTCGCCCCTTTCAGGGGCTTCCCAATCGACTCGCCCTTGTCTAGTGCTTCTCCCGTATCCTTGTCTTCACTGGACGCTCCAATCTTAGACGTGCCCTTCTCCCGGCTTCTAACCGTGCCTTGCTCCTCCTGGCCCCGATCCGCACGTCCGCCCCTCTCCAGGCTTTACTCACACGCCTGCCTCTCTCCAGGACTCTTAACTGCACACTCGCCCTTCTCTGGGGCTTCTATACAAAACTGGTGCCACTCCAATCTTATACTAGCCCTCACCAGGGTTCACTCATGCCCTCACCCTTCTCTGGGGCTCATCCCATGCTAAGCCACGCTTGGGGCTCAGGTGGCACGCAGCCATGCCTGGCCCCCTGACCCTTCTCGGGGTCCTTCACCCGACTAGGCCAAATACCGCCCTCAGGCTGGGGTCTCAACCCCCTACACACCGCACCATACTGGTGCCAAACAGCCATGTCTCTCAGGCACTGCTCTGTGCCCAAACAGGGCACCCAGGAAACCCCCAGACTACTGTGAGGCCTCCTCACACCCCTACAGCCTCACCTGGTCCTCCAGTGCAACATCAAACCCAATGAAAACTTAAAGCCCCAAGCCCACCAGCTGCAACACAAAAATCAGCCTACCAGCTATAACATAGATAAGCCCCCTGGCTGGTCCTCCATAAGCCAAACACAAGCCATGAGCCAACTGGCTATACCCTCCATTAAGCACCTCCCTGGCTACTCTCCATCTCCCAGTCAGGGCTCTCTCCACCGCGTACCATAATGCCAATGCTCAGGTGGTCAAGCTGCTCTGCCCTACAGCAAAGCCTCCTACTGTTGCAGCTGCCAGAGGGGGACTGATGCTGGTCTCAGCCTTCT
>NW_017729002.1:19433590-19445946 GCF_001723915.1 Gavialis gangeticus
CTCAGCCTTCTCTGTTTATAAAGGCCAAGCCCTGCCCCCTGGCGGTCAGCTGACCCACTCTGTTGCCTAAGCAACCTTCAGCTGTGCTGCCCTACTGATTGGCAGCCAAGCCTTATTGCCCATGCTAGCAGCAGGCACCCTAGTGTCCTGCTACACACCTTCCCCCTCCGGGGTTGAGCCTCTTTAGGAGCGGGGCGCAGAAGTGCCCCGCAACACATGCTAAGATAGAATGACCTCAGCAAATCACAGGGCCAGGAGGACCCACGGCCCTATCTATATGAGACTTCATGGTTATGCAGTTCCAAGCCCTCTGATGGGTTTTGGCCATCTGATTTGTATAATTACTCAACAGTTATATCATGGTAACTCTGTGGTATGTGAATACCTGCCCCCTGACTACCCACCATTAGCCAGTCAGAGTGTAAAGATTTGCCTGGTCACTGAACTGTTATTTCTTAGTAGTAGTGATCCCATGAATGGACAAACCTGCCTCCCTGGACTGGCAGCTCTGGACTGGCAGCTCCCCAGTCCTCCCAGCTCCCCAACACAGCATTTTCAAGTTGTTCACCAGAAGTGTAAGTTCTGGATGAAGCAGCAAATTACATAACAAACCCTGCGTTGAAGAGAAAATATCTTAGTAAGCCAAGAGAATGGAGCTATGAGACCAGTGAGGAACAGACTGTACGAAACAGTCTGGGGAAGCTCCCCACCCTACTCCAGCCCTCTCGTGCAGGACAAAAGGGCCAGAATGATGTAAAGTGATTCTAATCTAATTTTACATCACTCTTGCTGGCAGGGGGAGAATTGCTGCATGGCAGGCACTGAAGCTGACAGCCAAGATGTATTTTTTTCAAGGACCCCCTCACAAGCCCTGGTGTGGGGAAGGGGAGAGAGAAACCTGGACACCTCCACTCCAGATATGCCCTGCAGTGTTGCAGAGACCACCAGGACAGCCCTTCCCCAGCCTCTCTCTCTCCATGCCTTATGCAGGCATGACAGACAAAGAATTGAGTAGGAGAGCCAGACTGGGGTGGAGAAGGAGGAGGAGTCTGGGAGATACCTGTAGCATTTCCATCCATCACTTTGCATGTTCTCATTTCTGCCTCTCTTTGATTGGAAACATGAGTATTGTTGATGTCCTTGTAACAATGGCAAGAAGAGGATTCCTCTCTTCTGGGCTAATCACCTGCTCTGCACTGGGGTTTCCTTAGCCGTACGATTGGTACCTGGTAAAAAGTTCTCACTGCAGTGTCAGTCTACAGCACTAAAAGCAATCCTGTTTGCCCTTAGCAGGAGGTTCCTTTGGTGTGCACATAAACATCATGGTTCTCCCTCCACCCTCTTTTCTCCCTAGGCTGAAAAGCTGCTAAGCTGCCTTTTTGACTCCTTGACATCTGACAGCATCCACCGGATTGAGACCTAACTGGAATTTAATCTGTTTGAGCAGCAAACCTGCAGAGCCCAGGGTGGGTAGCAGTGAAGAAGTCTAGATATTTAGTGGGTAAAACAGTTTTGTCATCTGTTTGTTATTAAAATGTTGAGTATGATATTTGTATCATTACCATCAATGGAGGGGCGACCAGCACCCAAAAATGAATCATTCTAGGTAGGGGTCAGGATATCATGGGGCTATGATTTGAAAGGAAACCTGTTTGCCCTACAGAAAGAAGATTCTTGACCATTTTGCCATTTGGAGAGAATTTTGGGGGCAGAGTAAATGGAGAGATATGGAGCCTCCTGCAGTGGTCATCCTGTCTACTTAGTTAAAGCCACATGAGCCAACTATATAGATGTTTGAGGCTATTTTCCAGCCACAAAAGAGTAGATAAGAGACTCTATGGGTGGGTGGAATGGAGACTCCATTTTGGCTGCTACTAGGTTATCCCATATGACAGGGCCAGCTGCTCTGTTCTCTGGGGGTGCATCTACATATGCAGACATTTACTGCACAGTAAATTTGCTCAACCATGAGTAAATTTCCTACCTGTAAATACAAGTAGCAAATTTACTTGGGAGTAATTACTGTGCAGTATGGCACATGTAAACAGCTGACTGTGAGCAAATGTGCTTTCAGTCAGCCAGGAAGCAGGGGGCAGGAGATTGCTCCCTGCTGCTTGGGCAGGCTCTGCCACTGGAGCCTGGGTGGGGACAATGTCCCACTGCCCTGGCAGCAGGGAGCTCTCAACCCCCACTCCACAATCATGGAAACCAGAGCTGGGAGATAACAACCTCCAAGCCCCCGCTCTGCAATTGCAGAGTTGGGGCTTGGATCTTCCTGCTGCTGGGGCAGGGGGACATTGTCCCCACCCAGGCTCTGGTGACGGAGCCCACCCCAGCAGCAGGCAACTCCTGGGGGCAGGGAGCAATGTCCTAGCCCCTGCCAGGAGATGGCTGTCTCTTGGCCCCATGCTCCCTGCCAACCCCTGAACTAGCAACCATGGGGAGCCTAGAGATCCCTCTGGCTGGTGCAGGGTCAGTGCAGGCAAATCTGTTCCTGCTTCCCTGCATGTGTAGACACCTGCCCGGCATGGATTTATTCTAGAGTAAGTTACTCTAATGTAAACCCACCCCAGAGCAATTGCATGTGTAGATGCACCCTCTGTCAAGGGTCAGCCTCAGGCTGCCCAAATTAGCTGTGTCAAGAATTGGGAGCTAGTCAGTCAAATACTGTAGTGAAAGTAAATCACTAATAATCAGTATGAAGATTCTGATCAGGTCCCTTCATTCATGTGGGTACAGGTTATGGGCCTGACCCATCACAATAGGGATTTGGTCAAGATGCACAAGATCCAGCTCCATATTTAGGTGGGGCCCCCTGTGCCCATGCCCTTCAGCAGGAGCTCTAGTGGGTACTTCCTTCCATGCCCACATGGGCTCTGCTTCTCTTCCCCCATGCACACCCAGCCATTGCTTGTCCTCAGTAACTTCTGTCAGTTGCACTGAGGATAAATCAAGGGTGGTTTGTTTGACATGGAAGCTAGAAAATGGAGACGGAACCACAGTAAATAGAAGGGAAGTCAAATAAAACAGAGGGAGGTTGGATGCTCTACAAAGCCTATCAAGCCAAGATAAACCTATTGATTATGCTAGATTAAAAGTCTTCCATCTTAATGTCCACTTGCCTCTGTCTCAGTGCTCACACTGACATCTTTCTCTGCTCTCCCACCTCCATCCAGCTCTCTTCCTAAGAGTACACAATCCCTTGCTGTTTTCCCCACTTTACTAGTAGCCCATGATCTAAGCATGTTTCCTTTCCTTTCACCATTTATCTGCTTTTGCCTTTCAGTGAGCCCTTTGTATTAACAGCTGCATACTCTTCAAAGGCCTTCAGTCTCCTTGGGGTGAATCAGGCAAACCACAGCCCCTCCTGGGAAGGCTCTTTCAGCCTACTCTGTTCTCAGCCCAAGAAGCCTCTTTCATTGGTTGAGATTTACACACATACTCACATCTGTCATGGACACAGCAAGCACAGTCCCAATTGGATGTTAACTCAAAGCATCACAGCACATGTAAAAGAAAGAAAGTTACTTGTGATTTCATACAGGCTGGATTTTGGGTGGCACAGTTCTACTCTTTAAGATAATAGCACTTCCTGCATCTGTGTCCAGGACCTAGATCCCACCTGTATAGAATGATCAGTTTCTATATAGGCAATGAACATCAGCCCCAAACCCTGCCCCTGTTAAAGACAACTATAAAACTCCCCTGGAACTCAGTGCATCATGACCCATCACATTGTGATTGGCAGTGCCCTATCATCATGTGCATTGGCCACCTGCTGCCTGAACTTCAGCAGGCAAGTACAACTCTACAAAAAGTTCTATATGGAAGAAAAAGGCATCTTTTCTCCAAGACACAGAGAAGTGTTCCCAGGCTTTCCCTTTTCCCCAGCTACCTGGCTTCATTGAGCCCATAGAATGCTGAAAGTTATCTTTGCTTTTTACATGAAAACTGTATATAACATTGTCACAGTTACAAATATACACCATTTACCAGTCAAAGGAATTACCCTGTGGAGTTCTGCACTAGTCAAGCCTCCATAAATTGCTGTGATTTAATCTATAAAAATGAAGTTACAGGCTAATCCAGTGGCTCAAGGATAAATTCATTATGCACAACTGGTCACTCAACAAGCCTCTGCCAGAAGCTGTAGGGTTGATGCTGGTAGGTTATCTGCCTTTGAGGTAGTTCCATGCTGTAGTGCACAGATCAACACACTCCATTCTTGTCACTTATCCCCAAAGTAAGCTGGTAGCACCTGAAATTAATATATACTTCATCCTCCTGGCAATCTCCCCAGGAGCCTGATATCCACATAAAGCACTAGAAGAATGCATTTCACATCAGTAGCATCGCTGGGAAGCTCAGCGCAGCATTCCTGTGTCCTTGCAAGAGGTCAGTACTGTTATTACTTGATGCATTTGTTTCTTAAAGTGACCCATGAAAAGGAAACAAACTAGACTTGCCAACTTCTTTGCATTTTTATTATATTGAAGGCCAGAGTGAGTTTTTCTTTCTGCTTGTGTATTACACAGAGTTCAAGCTTTTGTACTCTAGGAGTCTGTCAGGGCACCTGGGAAGCTCTCATAGGACTGTGACATCACAAGAAACAAGGAGGTAGGGGCCTAATTCACTGAGAACAGGAAGCAATTCCTATCTGCCTGTTGGAAACTGTTGGATTCTGATTCACACCAGCTGAGCTCAAATCCTTATACACAAGTTCTCTTTCAAGATGCTTTCAGCCAAGGTGATCTCCAGGCCCCTTCTCTCTTGAGATGGCCAAGAAGCCTCCAAACAAACAAAACAAACCAAAAAAAAAAAAAAACAAACCAAAAAAAAAAAAAAACAAACCAAAAAAAAAAAAAAACAAACCAAAAAAAAAAAAAAACAAACCAAAAAAAAAAAAAAAGAAGGGTGGGTGGGAGAACATCCCTTGAATCTCCTGATATTCTTAAGGAAAAAGAACTAACACAGTTCCTCTCCCCTCCTTTGCTCATTCTTAAAGCTCAGAACTTCTTGGCTCTTCTCTGTAGATCAAGATAATACCATCACCCCATTTTTCCCTCTGCAGATCACCTCTAGGCACCAATAATACTGTGCTGACATTCTCATTCACTGATGGGGAACTGAGACAGATAAAGGTCACTTGACCAGGGTCACATAGTGATTCAGTGTTAGACCAGGAATAAGCCCCCCACCCAGGTTTTTGATTCTTAGCCCCCTGTTCTAACCACTGAGCATGGGTATGTTGTATCCCCCAAGGGAATGCTTCTCAACCTTTTTAGACTTGAGGCACCTCTCAGAAAATGCCAGCTCTCCATTTTCACTATTTTTTTTCACAGAGAAAAAATAATAGAACAATTTTTGTATTAAAAAGAACTGAGAGAGACCACAACAGGTCAGAATGTTTTTAACACTATGGATTCCTATTTGAAATTTCTGGGTTTATATTGTGAATCATGTTTGCACACCTAATAGTTCTAACATTGTGTGGCACTTTTGAAAAGATCTCAAGGTACCCCAGGGTGCCATAACACCTTGACAGAATCACTGCCCTAAGGGTTTCACAATAAATGTCAAACATATCTTAGAGGCAAGCTCCAGGGGGCCTGTAGCATCTTGGATTGGGGAAAGAGTACTCTAGTAGCAGCATTATCTCTGCCATGGGAAGCCGGTCTTGATAGTCAACTCCCATGGAAAGCCTTGACTACTCCTGCAGTTGCTAGGTGGGGCTTTTCCTGTGCCACAGACAATTTTCTGATATGCTCAGAAGCCGTATACAGCTTTGAAAAAAGATAAAATTGAAGGGGTGCCTCCTAGGAGTTTGATTTATTTAAAAGAGAACATTCATATACAAAGCAGGTAGAACAGAAACTGGAAGCCAGGGAAGACCCAAAAGGCTGCATGGTAGGAGGTATAGGAGGTGATGTATCTCACAATATCCCCATGCCCTCAGTGCCAAGTCCCTCAAGTTTAGGGTTGGGATTTGATTAGACTCCAATGAGGTTGAGCTCTGATGTTTGAAATGAGGTTGAGCTCTGATGTTTGAAAAGTAGTCACCAGGGATGACAGGCACCACTATGGATTTGGCTGCTAATGAAAGAGCCATTCAAGATCCATCTAGAAAAGAGATGTCCTAACCAGCCAGGAATGAGTACTCCCAAGAGAGGGGCAGAGAGCCCCCCAGAAGGACTGCACCCAGCAGAAAAGGGCCAAGGAGTGTCTGTGATCAGCAGGGAGGCTAAAGGCTGTTGTAACAGGACAGATCGTTGACTGTTAATGGCAGGGCTGAGAATGCTGTCCAGGTCCAGCTGCTTCTCAGCAAGGTGGGCAAGCTCTAGGACATCTGCATCAAGGCGGAGGGGCAGGGAGCACTCCAGGACATCTCTGCCTGGACAGCTGGGAATGTGGCAGTGTGTCCACACTTGGACTGGGGCCAAGAGCCCTCCAGAACGCTGGTACCTAAACAGCAGGGCAGGGGATGTTCTGGAGCACCCGCTGTGGACAGAGACATAGAAACCCTGGGACATCTGAGCCTAGAGAGCAGGGCAGGGAATGTCTAGGCCTAAATGGGGGCAGAGATTGCCTCAGACTAGCTGTGCCTGGGGAGAGTGACAGAGACCTCTCCTAAACACCTGCCTCTGGGCAGCAGGCCCAGGAACACTCCAGAACGTCTCTCCCTGAGCAGAAGGGAACAGTAGATGCCATCTGCTATGGCAGGTCTATGCTCCCATTTCTAGGTCTTCCACCCTCTCTAGACTAATCCACTTGCTTCCCTGGCTCTGGGGGTCCCTTCTCTCAAGACATGCCTCATCCCCCAGCCAGGTTTGCTTTAGGTTCCTCTGCTGCTTACCTGCAAGGACTTTTCTTTTCACTTCTTATAAAAGGAAACCACAGACACTTCTCCTGCCTCAGACTGAATCTTGTGAGCGAAACAGACTAACTAAAACAGGCACTGCAGCAGGCAGACTCCAGGCAGCCCTTCCCCTGCAGAGAGGTAGCTCCCCCACAGCCCTCGCTCTTTTTCCAGGCATTCAGCATAAGCTAATGGAGTCACTGGCCTGGCTAATGGTGTGTATAATTTTTCAACACAGGCATCAGGAAGGATGCAAATGGAGCTCTTGTTGGGGAAGCCCCCACCAGCTCCAGTTCTGAACCATGGTGCACTGTGTTTCCATCCCCAGCCCTTTGTTTTAACATTGCCACTCTTGGAGAGCACTTCTTCACGGATGACTGCTGGCATGTCTCTGCTGCTCAGTGTTCCTGGGAAGATGGGGGCCGTGGGGGAAATAGGCACAGCAGCCATGTACTTGTCTAAGTGAGGTCAGCAACTCCTTCCCACAGCAGTACGATGATGCAGATGAAGGTGGTGCAGATTAAGCAGGGAGGTGTGGGCACATTCCAGTATTATAAAACTGGCAGAACCAGCTGCTATGCAGCAGCAGTAGAAAGGAAGAGGGGAGGGACACAGGTCCATTTTCCCAGTTTACAGCTTGCACTTAGTCTCTAGGGGCCCAGACTGATGCACGCCAGAGTATTATTTAACCTGCTGGCTACACTGCCGGCTCATGTTCATACTGTGGTCAGTTATTACCCAAAGGTCTCTTTCATTCGTAGTGCTGGTCAGATTGACATTTCCAAGCCTGTACGTGTGCAGAGGATTGTTCATCCCCAGGTGGAGCACTTTACATTTCTCAATGTTAAATCTCATCTGGTACCAATCCACCCAACTTGTCAGCCTGTTTAGGTCGGCCTGTATCTGCAGCCTATCTTCAAGTGTGACCATGTTTCCCCATAACTTGGTGTCATCCGTGAACTTGGCCATTACGCTCTTCACCCCACATCCAAATCATTGATGAAGATGTTAAAAAGCATTGGACCAATCACGGATCCTTGAGGGACACCACTGGCCACTTCTTGCCAAGACAACACAGATCCGTTCAGTAGAACTCTCTGGGTCCTACCCTGCAGCCGACTTCCTACCCTCCTAAATGTCAAGCAGTTAAGCCCACAATCCTCCAATTTTCCCATAAGAACATCATTGGATACCAGATCAAAGGCCTTTTGGAAGTCAAGGTATACAGTGTCAACCTCCTCTCTCTTATCCAGGTGGCGAGTTACCTGATCATAAAAGGAGATGAGGTTGGTAAGACAAGACCTGTCCGCGATGAAGCCATGCTGGCTGTCATTCAGAATCCTACCTTCTGCATGCCTATCACATATAGACTCCTCAATGAATTTTTCCAGGATTTTCCCTGGGATAGAAGTTAGGCTAATTGGCCTATAGTTACCTCCCTTCTCCCCTTCTTGAAGATGGGCACAACATGGCCCTCTTTCAGTCCTCAGGGAGCTCTCTGGAGTTCCATGAGTTTTGGAAGAGATTCGCCAGGGGTTCCTCTATGACTTTGGCCAGCTACTTCAGCACCCTTGGATGAAGTTAATCTTGGCCTGCCGATTTATCTATATGTCTAAATTTTTGAACTGATCACACACCAGTTCTGCGGCAATAATAGGAAGGCAGTCATTCCTACCCTGCTCCTTCTGTACCCTATCTGGCATGTTTTTCCCCGTGACCCTGTGAAAGACCAAAGCAAAGTAGTCATTCAGGAGTTCAGTTTTCTCTTGAGCGCCAGTAACCAGCTGTCCTGAGATGCTGAGCAATGGCCCCACACTCCCATTTGTTTTCATCCTGTTCCCTACATACCTAAAGATGGACTTCTTGTTGTCCTTGATCCCCATTGCTAATTTTAGTTCAGTTGCCGCCTTAGACTTTCTAATCTGTTTGTTACAAGTGTGGGCCATTGTTGTATAGTCCTCCTTGGGGCATGCCCTAAGTTTCCATTGTTTGTACCCCTCTTTCTTCTTTCTTAAGAGGAACAAGATTTCCCTGTTTAGCCAAGAAGGCTTCCCAGCCCTTTTGCTACATTCTGCATGGGAATGGGCTTCCTTTGCACTTCAAGGATTGTGTCCTTAAGGAATGACCACTCTTCATGTACTCCTTTTGCCTTTGGTCTGTGGTCCTGCAGCACTTCCCCTATTAGTGACCTGAGCTTGTAGAAATTTGCATTTTTGCAATTATTAGTGATTTACTGTGGAAGGCCTGCCTGTCAGGAGGCAACAGGAACCCAAAGGTGGGTGAGCAAAGGATGTACTGGGCTCCAAGTCAACCCACACCTGAAAGGAATCACTTAGCATGGGGGCATCATCACCCTGCCCAGCACCCAGTCTGAGCTATGTAAGTTAGATAATTGGTTGTGTTGTGATTCTTTGAGAAATACAAAACAGCAGCAAGATCCTCGCAGTCTCCATTCTCACCAGGTATCTAGTACAGGAGGAAAAGCCCCATCATCATGCCAGAATGCTGCCAGGGCTGATTATAACACCCAAATGGAAAGAGGTGGGGTGTAGGGAAGGAGCCCTATAGAAGACACGCCAATAGAGTTGCACCTGGAGAGATGCTTCCTGTGCTTTCTCAGGTATTTGTCCCTCAGGGAAAAACAACAGGGCTTCAGCCGGCCACAAGATGCACATCTGGGTTCTTCCTGGACACCTTGGACACATGTGTGCCACCTCCCTGGGCATGCTGGCCCTGGGACAAGGTGCTGGGTCCCTTCCATCAGCAGAGAGAGCTTTAGGCTCTATTTCTGGCACCCCAGCATGCTACAGCATTGTCCCCCCAGCCTCTGTCTCTGGGCTCGCTTTTAGTCTATTGCCTCTGGGCCCCAGGCCAACCAGCGGTGCTCCCTCATTTAGTGTGGTGCCAGCCAATTTAATCATGGCCCAGCCACCTAGACTGTGATGCTGAGGTGAGTTGTGTGGGAGCCTGTCATAAACACCTAGATCAAGTGCTATTGGAAGGAGCTATTTTGTCACTTTTGGGGAGAGTTTTTCCTCGCATTTACTAATTCTGTGACACAATGGGTGCATCTACATGTGCTCCCAGGTGCCACACTTGAATGTGCATGTGAGACTGCAGCATGTTGAGCCAAGTCAGAGTAACCCTGGCTGGCAGGGGGCCTGGAGGATCAGCCTGCCGGCCAGGGCTGCTTCAACCCAGCTCAATGTACTACAGAGGGGTTGGCTGGGGTATGAGGGTGCTCCAGTGCGGGGCTAGCTGGCAGGCAGCCCCACACTGAAGTACCTTCATGCCCCAGCCAGTCCTGTCAGCACCTACATGTGTGGTGCTAAGCACTAAAGAACACTGCTACAGGATAGTACTTGTATTTACAAGTACTAACCGGCAGCAGAGTTAATTAGTTTCCTGCAGCCAAATGGGCTGCCTGTGTAGACGCTGAGACTTTACTGTGGAGTTAATTAGGCAGCTCTATAGTAAACATTTCATGTAGATGTACCTAGTGTCTCTCACTGCATTTCTGCACCACGGCACAGCTGCCCTCTGCTCAGAAGTGAAGCTGCTGACATGCAAGTTAGGAGCTGACACGCCTGGTAGTTCATCATAACTCAGAGGCCCTTTTCCTTGTGTTTGAGAGGAACAAAGTCAACAAAGATCCCTCTGTTAATGCAATGCCCAGGGCCAATTCTAGCTCTGGAGATCCCATCCTGCTTTGCTAACACATATCATGAAGATGCCCTTCATTTGCTCACCAACTTGGCCATGACGTGTTGCAGCTCAGCTGCTGCATCCCACCCCAGAGCATCTGCATTCCCATAAGAAGGAAAGTAGTCCTTGATACTCTGCCAGACACATCAGCAAAGCTCCCATTAACTCAGGTGGAAGCTGTGATGAGGGTAAAGTGTTGCTCCTGGGCTGGGCTCATTTAGGAAAGGCCTGTCTAGGGTGTGGACCAGCATTTCCTTCTCCCAAGAATACGTATCTCCTGGATCTTAGCAGTGCCTGCTGCCTGGCGCATTGCAAAGGTAATGAATTAGGTTCCTTTTCCCACAGTAAATCTGAGCCCCTTCCCCAATAGACTGCCCATCACTTTCCCAACATGCCTGGCATACTCTTAGCTTTCCCCTCTGCCACTCTCTGAAACAGTCTCCACCATTCCTCTCCCAGTTCCATCCTTCCCTGCCTCCAGATCACCATTTTGTCCTTCTGCCTGTTTTATCTGATCTGGGGAAGAGGCTATGAGTGGCTTTCTCAGTGGATGGGTGCAACCTGGTAGGTGGTCTGGCAGAGGCAAGAGAGGTCTTGCCTGCTTCTCCTTCCCTCAGCACATGAATCCGCCTGGGTTGTCTAGGGAGAGAGAATCCAATCCCCTGTGCCATGCTGGACTCAGGACTGTAGTTGGGGTCCCTGCAGTCCCAGCAGTGCTTGCTGGGTCAACAGGTGACTGTTGTTACCTGAGATGCTGTCCGAATCAGCAGCAGCCCTGGGAGTGGAGAACCTAGACCAAGAAAGCACCTGCTCAGTTAGACACCTATTAATGCCCAGTCTGGGATTGTGGACAAAGACAAATCAGGTCCTTAGTCTGACTAGCTGAGACCTCAAGCAGCTGGTCCCTGATGTCCACTGATTTTAATTAAACTTAGGCCCTGCAGTATCTTTGAGAACGGTGCCTCAATTCCTTATCTGTGAACTAGAGATGCCACGACTCCCTGACCTCCCAGGCATCTGTGGAGAATAGATACCATAAAGTTTGTGGGAATGGGGGCTATAACTACTATAGATGGCCTGAAAAAAACCTTCCTGTTAATTAATCTCTAGCTGTATAGTAGGCCTGTGTGAGTTGGCAGCGATCTGATCCAGCTTCAGATCTGGCCGCTTCGGATGGCCACGATCTGATCCGGAGCTCCGGGCTGGTTTCTGCCTCGATCTGGCTGAAGCTTCAGAGCTTCCTCGGAGATCCGGCCATAGGGTATAATGGGGAATCAATGAAATATCTATAACTTTGTTGTTTTTTGTCTGATTTGGATGAAATTTGCAGGATTGGTAGCCTCTGCTGAAAGCATGAAACCTGCCAAGTTTCAAGAATATCAGTACAGAGGTTTGGGGGAACTGTACCCCAAATTCCTGAAAGCCAAACTCATGTCATAGCTGTGTGTTACACCACTGGGGGGTGAAAACTGCAGGGGTGGTACCCCCTGATGAGGCCACAGAGCCTGTCAAGTTTCAAGAAGATTGGTGAGGAGTTTGGGGGGAACTGTACCCCAAATTCTTGAAATTATTGACTCCAAGATGAACATGGGCCGACAATGCGAGGTCATGGTTGGCAGGGCTAACCGGACCTTATCGTGCATCCACAGGTGCATCTCGAGTAGAGCCAAGGAGGTGATCCTCCCCCTCTACGCGACGCTGGTCAGGCCACAGCTGGAGTATTGTGTCCAGTTCTGTGCGCCCCATTTCAAGAGGGATGTGGACAACATGGAGAGGGTCCAGAGGAGGGCCACCC
>NW_017729002.1:19451738-19452317 GCF_001723915.1 Gavialis gangeticus
GTCTGTCAGCAGCTAGGGGTGCAGGGCCCCAGAACCCCCTACACCAATCTCGTCGACAGCTGGCAGGCATCGTAGCCACAGCAGGGGCTAACATCCCTTCAGCTGTCACCCTGCTGCAACTTAAAACACGCAGGATCACCCATGGCACGAGTTTTGCTTGTCCGCATCTTCAGGGGCAGTTCCTCCCAAACCCCTGCACCGATCTCCTTGAAACTTGTCAGGCTTTGTGGCCTCAGCAAGAGCTACCAGCCCTGCAGTTTTGACCCCCCCTGTGTTGTAACACACAGCCGTGACAGGAGTTTGGCTTTCAACATTCAATAGGCCCATCAGCCTGACTTCTATCCTGGGGAAGATCTTAGAAAAGTTTATTAAAAAGGCCATCCTTAATGGACTGGCCGAGGCCAACATCCTAAGGGTTTGTTGCGGGTAGGTCTTGCTTGACCAATCTCATTTCCTTCTATGACCAGGTGACCTATCACCTGGACAAGGAAGATGAGATTGATGTCATTTATCTTGACTTCAAAAAAGCCTTCGATCTGGTATCCCATGATCACCTCTTGGCAAAACTGGCCAATTGGG
>NW_017729002.1:19452637-19456322 GCF_001723915.1 Gavialis gangeticus
ACAGACCTTATGACAACAGGCTCTTTAGCTTGGAAAAGCGCAGGCTCAGGGGTGATCTGATGGCCACCTATAAGTTTATCGGGTGACCACCAGGATCTGGGGGAACGTTTGTTCACCAGAGCGCCCCAAGGGATGATGAGGTCGAATGGTCATAAACTACTGCGAGGCCATTTCAGGCTGGACATAAGGAAGAATTTTGTTACTGTCCGAGCCCCCAAGGTCTGGAACAGCCTGCCATTGGAGGTGGTTCAAGCACCTACTCAGAACACCTTCAAGAGGAAATTGGATGCTTATCTTGCTGGGATCCTATGACCCCAGCTGATTTCCTGCCCTTTGGCTGGGGGGCTGGACTCGATCTTCCGAGGTCCCTTCTAGCCCTAATGTCTATGAAATCTATGAAACAATTTGGGGTGCAATTCCCCCCACATCCATGCACTGATCTTCTTGAAACTTGGGAGGATTCATGCTCTCTGCAGAGTCTACCACCCCTGAAAATTTCATCCAAATTGGAAAAAAAACAACAAAGTTATAGATATTTTATTGTTTCCCCTTTATACCCTATGGCCGGATCTCCAAGGTAGCTCTAAAGTGCTTTGGAAGCTCTGAACCACTGCAGGAAGCCTAACAAGGCAGCGCTTCAACCCGGACATGCTGCTTCAGACCCCGAAGTGTCTGAAACTTCTCTGGATCCGAAGCTCTGTCTGAAGCCTCGCACAGCCCTACTGTATAGCGTGGAGCAAGGGATACGCTCACTTTCTGATGGTTACAAATGCCAGGATTCCATAAATAACGTGCAGCAGCTATTTCTCACTAGCACGATGCTCTTCTTTTTAGAAGGCTGACAAGGAACACCATTTATTCAGTAAAAATACATTCTTGTTGCCCCTCCATCAAATCCGGCTACTTGTAACTGAGCTGCAGTTTACACTATATTATCCTTGCACAATGCCATGAGCCAACTGGGATTAGCTAATCGGAGCTGAGGAGCAAATTAATGATTGCAAGAACTAGGAGGAAGGCAGATTTGATCAGAGATCATCAGCACTGCAGCTGGCTCCTACTTGCAAACAATTCATTTAGATTATGAAAGCAAAAAATTGAGTACAAAAAAGCCCCAGATTGTTTGCTTCCTAGCAAAAGAAAAGAAAAGAAATGGAATTTAGATTAAAAATTATGCAGAATGATATTAACTTCCCACCCTTTTTTGTGTCCTCCCTTCCTGGAAAATACAGAGCTAATCAGAATTTAGTATTATTTTGCTGTTAGCTTTTAGAGCCAATTTCATTGGGGGGGCAGGGAGAACAAAATACAGTGGTGGCAGTCTGTATTAAATCCTTTGGGTACTGTGAATATGGGACATGGAGAACATGATGCTGAGTTTATGGCTGTCCCAGTGTGTTCTGTTCCGACCATGATTTGTCTTCCAAGAGTGTATATTCCTTGGGGTAGGAGATAACTCTTTATCTTGTATGGCACTATTGATGCTTCAAGAATAATAATTGTCTGAAGGGACTCTCCAGCAGCCCTACACTCAAAGGTTTCAGCTTTCATTCAGATCTATCATGTTTATTCATTTAGTGAAGCTATTTCTCAATGAAGATGGTAGCCTGACAACCCTGGAGAGTGATAGTGGGTTTTATGATGTGGACAACTCTCCACTAAGACATGGGCTGAGATCCTCTAGGTTGTTCCACTGGAACCACCAAAGTAGTCAGATGGTACCTACATTAGGTGACCGCTGGTCTGTGGTCTCCATGTGGAAGGTCCCATAAGTCATTCTTACTCCTGTGAGAAGAGCACAGCAGTGGTCAGAAACATATAGTGGTGTTTGCCGAGATGGGAGTGGTGCTGGGCCATCTCTCATCCAGCCAGATGCTTGCAGAAGCACAACCATATTATGGGCTGCAACATTAAGTCGTCTCTACTCTGATTGGGACACAGCAGACTGGACCTGGAATTCACAGCTTAGCTGATAATAACAGCAGTAGGAGACAGATGGGAAGCAATTTTAATGGAGAACCAGGATTGCTTCCTCCTTACCCTAAACAAGGCACATGCACATTGCAGTACAAGTTGCAGGGGTTGGAGAAGCCAGCAGCTAAGCTGTTCCTATCAGCTATGCTCTGTCTGCACGCTGCAGGAGGAACCTCCCCTATGGTGAATATTCAGTCCGTTGCCAAAATGCAGCAAAGACCCTAGCTTTCTCAGTTCTTTGTGCATGAGGCTGAACACGGATCCATCAGTGGTTAGCATCCACTCCTTCTGACAGACTCCTCTATGCAGTCCCCAGCCATGCAGAATCCCTGACTGAGAATCAGTCTCAGGACATGGCCACAGAGTCAAGTTAAATGTTTCAGTGTCAACTGTTTCTAGTGAAAAGACACAGATTCAGCAACCTCAAAAACATGGAGTGAATGTGGGTCAGTTGGGACAAATGGTTTGTTTCAGTAACAATTTTTTATTTCAAAATTTCCTTCTTTTTTTTATTAAACAAGTTACAAAATACTGCTCCAAAAGTGAACCCAACTTTCTTTTGCAGGGAATGGGAAATGCCTCCTTTCACCCCAGAAATTTGTTAATTTCTTGATTTGAAAACAAGATTCTTCTCGCTCAGCCCTTAGAAAGGCATAAGTCCAGGTCAGCCCCAAGGCTGCTCTAAATTACTCCTCCTGTCTGGTGCCCCAAGAATAAGAGAGCTACAAACAGGATTGATAACCATCTCTGCAGCCTTCCTTACTAGCTGTGCTGGCTTCCAGATGGTTCCATAAAGATCTGGCTTTTGGCCTTCACCTCAAGATCCCTAGGCTTGCTTCTGAAAAGTGGGAGGCTGAGAGATGTGACAAGGAAGGAGGTAATTAAAAGGATCATCTTTGCCAGCCCAGATGGCCTTTTTCTGTTCATAAACTCCTGTGCTCTCAGATAGTGTTTTCTGTCCCCACCAGGGCTCATACCAGTCACCTTTGCTCTTTTTGAACAGATGCCCCTGCTCTCCAGGTGTATTTGAATCCAATAAAGCATCTGGGGCATCATGGAACTGCAGCAAAAGCATTAGCAACAAGAGATGTTATGCAGATCAGCAAGGGAAGAAGCCAGGAGGAGGGGATGGGACAGATTGTCCTCAATGAGGGAATCCTTATGATATGCAATGCTATGGTCTTCAGCCAAAGAGTGGAGGGTGTTAAATCAGGTGGGTACATGAGACTGTCTTACCAGCATCAGTGTGTGTGTGCGTGTACACACGAGTACACAGATGTTCATGCATATGCGTGCGTGCATGTGGGTATGTGTGTGTATATGCATACAGCTGTGCATGCACACATTCAACAGCATTTGGGCATGCATGTATATATACACATGCCTATATGCATGCATGTGTGCATGTGTGCACGCACACCCTTGCACATCCATGTGCTCCTGCCTTCACTGTACAAGCTGCTAACTCCACACTCCTACACTGCACACATTGCTTACTAAGGCAGTACAAACTGTAGGCCATGTCTACGTGATAGATTTACTGTGCCTGGGGCAATCCCTTCAAGCATGCTGCACTGCTTCAGGCAGGCTGCCTCCTAAGCCAGAAGCAGTGTAGCTGCATCTGTGTGGTGTTTCAGCTGGGCTAATTAACATTGCTGAGTGCACCCCAAGTTCTTGAGAGAAAACCTCCTGTGACTTCTGTGTGGAAAGC
>NW_017729002.1:19456333-19477672 GCF_001723915.1 Gavialis gangeticus
TGTCGAATCGAATATTAAGTCGAAGCTTTGCACAGCCCTATGTTAGGGGAACTGCTGCCAGGCATAGCATGATTTCCATGTAGACCTGGGTCCTGATCTGCCCAGTCCATTCAGCTGCTGCATCTGTGAATAGTCTAGGCCCAGAATGAAGGCAGCTGTTGGAGAGGGACCCCAGCTGAAGCTGAGCAAGTCCATGGGGCTTTCCACACCAGGCTCACAGCCTTCCACAGCAGTAGCCAAGCTGCTGCTCTAGAGGCAGGTGCAAACAAGCCTGGCCAAGAGGACTGCAGTCTACAGGGGATCAGGGCTCCCTTCCTGCGCTGTGCATTGCACTACTGAAGTCCGGTTCCCACCATGCCAGGAGCTGTTCATACAAAATTGGCTTACACTACACAAGGTGGGTAGTCACAGTATCTGATGAAGTGAGCTCATGCTCACAAGAACTTACATTATCTCTAAGTTAGTCTATAAGGTGCAAATCTACCCTGCCTTACGCTAAGAGGTTGTTGTGGAGAGGAGGAGGGGTCATGGCTGAGGTTGCCCCCAGCCATCCTGATCCTTTCTAGGCTCACATAGCTCAGATCCAGTATGCCCACTCGTGGTGAGGTGTGAGGGGCACCCTGGCTGGCTGGGTGTCAGCCTGTCCTCCTTGCTGCGGTGCAGCTACATCTGCTGGGGCCATTCTCTTGGTCCCTGTTAGTGAGCTGCAATTAGGTTATGCCCTGAAGCAAGTGTCAATTATACCTGCCTACTGCTTGCCCACAGCTACTCAGGGGCTGGAGGAGAGAGGCAGGCATTGGCCAAGCAGAACTGTGATCAGAGTAGTCTTCACAGGGCAGTGCCTGGCCTAGGCTAGTGCTCAATACTGGAGCTGATAGCAGCTGTAAATCTAACCATGTTGTGCTGTTGGCTCCCTCAGGAAAAAGGGGGCCATCTCTGTCAGAGCACTGCCAGGCATGTGCCAGTGTGAAAGGGAGGGGCAGTCTCTTCCACTTGCAAGGGAGGAGGTTGCTTAATTGCAAAGAGGCTAACCAGACAGACAGGTGCTAGGAGTTGGCAGCTTTAAGGGAATAAATAGCACCACCAGGCTGGTGTGGCAGAGAAATTACAGTTCTCCCTCCCCTTGGAAACTATAGAACTAGCCAATTTAGACATAGCAGCGAGACAGGAGTAAGGACTCCAGCTAGCAGTCTTGCCTGTTCCAGCCTCAACATGAACCCTGGTACTTCAGGGGATGCTTTACTGGTAACCAAACACACCTCATCCTGGGGCTGTATGGATCAGCCATATTTTGCAGTCTTTAGAAGTTGGGTCACTGGGAATCAGGATGCCAGGCTTCTCCTCTCAGCTGAATCACTATGATCCTGCAGGTGACTGGCACCCCCTCTTTCTGCCTCAGTTTCCGGTAGGATGCAGATCCTAATGCACTTGGCAGTGGGGCTATGAGGCTAGTTATTTCATATGCGCTGGCAGGGACTAGGGCCTTGTGCAGAAGCACTATCAGGAGGGCTGTGAGCTTTGATAAACTGGGTCTGGGATGACTAAGGGGCAAACAGTTAAGCTGGCTTAAGCATGCCATCAGTCAGGTCAGAAACACCAGCTGTTCCAGGCTGGAAGTTCTTTGAACTCTTGGAAATAGGTCAGCCGGGAGCCTGTTGCTGGCAGTGGCTCACGCTGGTTCCCTACAGCTCCAGCACAACAGAAAGCTGGTTTCAACAAGTGGGAATCAATAGAGACAAGGTACCAAGGCACCTGGCTCTGCTGGGGAGGAAGGAGTCTTCTTGGTGGGCTGGATCTGTCTGATAGGGGGGATCTGAGAAAAGGTATCAAATTTACCCAAAGAACCTTGTCTGCCTATGTCTTTAGACCAACACAGCTACAACCAACACCCTGATAGGAGGGGAAGCACTCACCTTTGTTCACCCTGATCTCCCTGTGTGCTCTCTGCTCTCAGGGAAACATCCTGCTGCCTGATTAGCAGGAGAGAGAAGCTGCCTGGGGAGCCATGGGACATCCTTGGCTGCATGGCTCTGCCTCTTTGTAGGAAGCTGGGTTGGAGGATCCCTGTGACTAATTACAAGAAACTGCATGGATTGCTACATGATGGGCCTTGTTAGAGGGGACACATGTGGCATCATATGGAGCCCAGCCCAGAAAAGATCCTTGTCCTGTTGGGTCTTCATGATGGAAAGAAAAAAGACTCCTGGGTTTTAAGCATTTGCAGGCCTTATAAACACATAGCATCCCCTGGGCTCACGTGTGACCAGTCTTTGAAGGCCAAGCAACTCTGTGAGCCCAGAACATGGACGGTGCCGCCATCTGGAATTCCCAGCTCAGATACGGCTCAGGTGAGAGGATGCCCTATGTGATGATGCCTGGGGCATCTCAGGCTGACCTGGACAAGTGGCACCAGTGAGCCTCCTGGATGGCTTCCTCACTTATCTACCAAGCCCTGGGGATGGAGCCTTCCTTCTGGCCAAGCAGGGCTGGGTCATAGAGCACAAGGTGGTAAAAGGAGGGCACCTGTTTTCCAGCTGCCCAAACTCATACCTCCTTGAGATAAAGCCAGAAGGCTCCAGGGCTGGTGAGCTGGCACCATCCACCAGCACAGACACCTCTAACTGCCAAGCACCCCCCAGGGGGACTGTGGTTGTACTATGGCAGTGTTCCTGCTCCAGCTCCCTCAGCCTAGCCTTGTTCTGTTGCCTGCTATGTCTTGATATTGGAAAGAAGGAGGCTGCCTTCAGAAAGCAAAGTTGGCCTTTGGTGCCTGCTGTATCCTGATCATCAGGCTGCCAGTCTGCCCTGGGCCTTGCACCCTCCCCTAGGTAAGGCTCAGGCCCTCTCCCACAGTTATAGTACTTTACCAGTTTCCATTCCATATCCTGACTGCACCTCCCTGGACACCCTTCGTGGCCTCCTTCCACCCCTACACAGTCACAGACCGTCTTCTGGTGTTAAAGAGCAACAGAAATAAACATGCAATACAAACCACTTATCGCCAGCCCAGGGTTGCAGCCAGCCTTCTCTTAGTCCATGCCATGCAGAGGTTGGCAAGGGCTAGACTTAGGGTTCTGGCCCTATAAGGCCTATAGCACCATCCCCTGGGGTCACATGGCTGGCCTCTTCCCCATCTGGCCTGTTAATTATAGTCTGCTTGCGTCTCTCTGCCCTTCTTCCCCCACCCAAAGGGTGGGGCCCCCATTACATCCACATATAAGAGATGCGTGCCTCAGAGCTGAAGGTGGAGGGGACTTCAGTACACATTCCAGGGGCAGTGTCCCCACTCCATCCAATGGCTGCAGAAGGAGAGGAAAGTGCAGGTTAATGTCACACATCACTAAAACTGTAACAGCAGCACCAGAGGCCTCCCTCCCTAACAGCCTTTCCCCTTCCCGTAAAGGGTGTATGTGCTTGCCAGGCTGTGGGTGATACTCTGGGTTCCTTCTGCAGCCATTTGCTTCAGGGGCTTAGCTGCTATGTGGCACAGCCGACATTGCACCTGCAGAAATGGAGCAGGCTCTGGTCTGGGTTGGGTCACCATCTGGGGTATGACCTTGCCTTGTCCTTCCCCTATAAGCTGTGCTGACAGGGCAGTGCGCTGCCATCATTTCACTGTGGGACCTTCATTGGTATCGGGATGTTTGGGCATCAGCAGCCAGAGCAGCCCTGGCCCCTCCCTGCTGGGGAAGTGCACTAGACCCCTTGGGACAGCACTGAGACCTGCCAAGGCACCACACAGGCCATGCCTCGGCCTATCTAACGCCACCCTGCCCCAGCTCTTTCCTGCCATCATGCTGGAGCAGAGACACTGCGCTCCCCTGGGGGGGTGCCCTTTGGGAATGGCAGGTGGATCCCTGTGCTCTCAGGAGACCTTAGTCCCCTCCCTGTACCAGCTCTGATGCCAAGAGAGTCAGGGGGCTGTTTGCCCTGGGGGCACAGAAGGGGCTTGTCATGGGCCATCCTAGGCCCCACGCACCATGCCCTGGTGTTGGGATCTGTACCAGGTAAGACGGTGAGCTCTTGGCGGTGCCCAGGGAAGCAGCTAGTGCTGCTTCCAGGCACGCTGGGAACAAGCCCTGAGGACCCTCCCACAGGGACCATTTGTATCAATACCAGGTGTGGTGTAAGGCTCAAGCAACCAAAAAAGAACCAGAGCTGGCTGCTTGCAAAACCTAGACCCTCCTGTGGCCGCCCTTCATTGCTGCCTCACAGCCCCGCTGCTCCAGTGCTGGGCTGGGCTCCCACACACCTGCCCTCTCACCTACCCAGCAGCCCCTTTACTGCCTCACCCCAACGCCCCCTCGACCCCCAGCTCAGTGCCTGTTGGACCCTGCTAAACCCTCTGTCTGGAAACGCACAGGCGCATGCCTCTCGCAAGGCAGGAGACGGGAGCCAGCCACACTACCATCTCCTGCTCCTTGGAGCTGCAAGCAGCACCTAGCTTTGGACACAGAAGAAATCTCTTATCTCTGCCCAGCACTAATGAACTGGTGCTGCCTTTATGAGCCTGCCTACTCCTGTGTTTGGCCTGTGCCTGGAGATGTCCCCCCACCGACTACTGAGCACCGCTGCCTGTCTGCCACTAACTGCTGCTGTAATGAAATGCTGCTGCGCCCAGCCTAGCAATGAGGCGGATGGGGATGATTGAAGCTGTCACTGTGGCAATACAGAGCCGCTCAGCTCTGGTGTGGCAAGTGGCTTAGTCCTGCTGGCTTCCCAGAGCCACCTGAATCCATCGTGCTCCAGTCCCAGCGTGCCAGGCCCAGAAGGAATCCATGTTGGCCATTCCCCAGGTGGCTCCATGTTTCCCTCTCCCAGGAGAGCAGGACATGTTAAACTGAAGCCATCTCTCTCACCCCCATGGATGAGATTACAGCTGATCCAGGGCAAGATGGGATGTGCTAACCATGACAGAGCAAGCCACTGGGAAGCAGGCAGGGCTCAGCTTCCAGCTGCCATGCAAGCCCAGGGGAAGGAAGAGCGGTCTAGACATGCTTGTGTCCCCAGCCAGCAGGTCTCCCAAGGGGGCAGTTTCCTCACCAGATTTCCACTGTTCCCTGCAGACCATGGATCACAGACACAGAAATAAGGCTTCTCCATGACAGCAGGTGCCCAGGGAGATACGTCTGCTTTAGTCCACAGGGAAGAGCCCTCCATTTTGAATAGATGGAGCTGAACTACCATGAACTAGCCATGGTTTTGTAATCCCTGAGACACTGGAGTGTGATGGCCCTGGAGACTGGGACAGGCAGGGCCTCTGGAGGATGGGACAGTGGTCTGTTGTGCATGGCACAGCTTTGATCCTGGCCTTTTCTAGCTTTGGTACTTGCCTTTGCAAACATAACAGCTCCCTTTGAGCACAGCCCATGTGTAGACACTTGCCCAGAGGGCCCGCAGAGAAGCCGCTGGGTTTCTGTCCACACTCAAGCTGCATTTTGGAAAGGGAAGCAATTGATAAAAATAATTTCCCCCCTCCACAGTGGGGTGAGTATCAGGGCAGAGGCATAGCTAGCTATTTCATGGTCCTGGGCACAGCCAAGGGGTGGGGGACTGGGGGAGGGGGGAGGGGTTGTGCTGAGTTCAGGAAAGCTGCCATGGGAAAGGAGCAAGCAGATTCTTACCTGCCTGCGCACGGATTCACCTAGAGACTATCTGGCAGGGGCGGGAGTCCCCTCACCTCACTTCCTCATGGGAGGCACCACTGCTACCAAAAGAGGTGTCTGCACAACCAGCAGCTACAGGGTTAATATAGCAGCACCCTCACCCCCAACTGTGTGCTGAGGGAAGCTGTCTGCAGGGAAAGCACCCTTTGGCTGCTTGGCCAGCCTGACACCCCTCCTCACTCCCACCCTGGAGGGGCAGAGAAGACATAGAGGTGACTCCTGACCTTCCTCCACATGGCCAGATCCTCCATCTCCCTGTTTCCATTCTGGTGTCCCCTCCACTTATTTAGCCCCCAGTAGCCCACATCCAGCTACACCACTGGATTGAGAGCTGACAGTCAGGATTCCTGGTTTTATTCCCAACTCATGGTATTTTGTGGCAGTCCACAAGTCCTCTGCTCTCCAGCTGTAAACCAGGGTAATGATGACTCCCACCCACCAGGGGCTGGAGCAGATGGGCAAGGTGCACCCTGAATGCACTCTGATCTCTCCAGACAAAAGCAAAAGCAAGGGCAGCCCTTCCCTGTGCATTATTTCATGCAGCAGAGTGCTCTGAATGCTGGCCCTCTTGCTGCAGCTCTGAGCCTAGCAAACAGCTTTATTGCTTTACAACAAGAAACCGTTTCCCGGCACCTGGGTTATGGGCTTCAGGAAATGGCAGAACAGGCCTGTTCCCAGCAAGCGTCCCCTCTGTGATGCAGTAGGATCCTTTAGCCCCTTGCCAGAGGGGCTGCCAGCACCACCCCACCACATGTGAGATAGCTGGAACACCGCTTTTAATAGACAGCTGGGAAGAAGTATTTTAATAATGCAAACAGCAAGAACACAAAGTGGCAGCACCAAGAGGCACAGAGGAGACCCACAGAGGTAGTGCAGTCCTGGGTGAATAGGATCAAAGCTGACACACATGTACACTCATGGCTGTAGGTATAAAGGTGCACAAGGTGCCCCAGAAACGGGTTCTCAGCATGGACTGAATTTGACAGTGCCACATCTGTTTCTATTAGCTAAAAGACCTTCCCAATGTGCCAAGCCTGCTGGCTTTTTCCCAAGGGGAAAGAAAAATCAGTGAGCAGACCCCCATGGGTCACTCCTCCCTCTCTCCCTCAGAGAAACTGACTTTGTTTGCATTGCATTAGACAATGCAGCAGGTGCTATGGGTACCAGCAGATTCCCGCCCTGTCTAGTAATGCTTCATCCAATGCCAATGCTTTACACTCAGGACAGTAACAAACCCACTCAGATTTTCCCATAAGGAACAGGTGCCTCTGGTGGGGTGCTGTGCAACCTAGTTTTGGAAGCATGATCACTTGCCAGTGTCCAGCTAGGACACGAGTCACTCATTGAGCTGAGGTTTACAGAGGGGATCACAGAAGTCATTCATTCTCTTCCCACCATTGCACCTGTTGAGCCCCAGCTGTGCACTTGCAGGCTCTGCCATATATGAGCCATGTGCCTGCATGTCACCCCAGTGCTCTAGGAGCTGTCCTACAGTATGCAGTCTGTCCCTGAGTCCCATCCTTTCTAATGGCAGAGCAAGCACAGAGTGCCCCTTATCTCCATCCCACTTGTGCTGGTTAGTCAGGGACTGGCCTAGGCTTACCCAGGGGGTTAGTTCAGTTTGATGGTCCTTGGTTTTGTGTCCCCCATATTTGGTGACTGGAATCAGCAGCCTCCAATGAATCTTGGCCTAAGGAGGAGATTATAGTGGACCAGGGTGTGGGAGTTGGGGGGGGCCCTGGAGTCAAGTGCAGGGTCCTGAGCTGAAGAATCAGAGTCAAGAGCCCAGAAGGCAAGCCAGGAACGTAGGTTGAGCAAAGCATGCTGGCCAGGCAAGGAGCACAGCAGTCTCTGCCCAGACAGCTTGCTACTTTGTGGGCTTATAACGGGCTGTGTGGATAGGGCACCTTCCTGTAGCCCTGGTTCCTGACTACTCCCAGTTTAGGCCTGGGGCTGAATCTTCCCACACTGGGTCCCGACTCATTACATCACCTGCTGATCCACTGCAAGGAGGAACCAGCTTATGGGATAGAGCAAGATTCTTTTGTCTCTCTCTTCATGGAGCTCTCAGGCCCATCACAGCAGGTCCCATGGAGATGCTGCTGGAGGTGTCCTAGGATGAGCCTGTTGTGTTTTCCATCTTCAGCTGCCCCAAATCAGAGACTAGTGATTCTCAACCCGTGTGTCAAAAGATCCTTTGAGGCATGTTGCAGGTGTGAGGAGATACACAGCTGATGCCAGGCTCAGGCTCTCCCCACCTGGCCAGTCCCCCTTCTCACTGCCCAGCCCTGTGCAAGGAGGTAAGCACAGTAATAAATAAATTAGCTTTTGACATGGGATGCTGCTCAGTTCACAAAAGTTTTGAAGGGGGCTTGGGTCTGATGCAGGGTGCCTTCAGTCTAAAAAGGTTGAGTACCACTGCTCTAGCCTCTGGCTAGGGAGGACTAAATGCTCTGGCAGCAGGGCTGTTGGGTCACTCTCAGCCAAGGACTCATTGCCTTCCAGGCTTGTTCACAAACCTGAAACAGCCCCTGGTTCACTAGGCACCCAGCTGAGGTTCATGGGCCATCACAGGAAAGCTGGGCAAGCAGTACCAAAGTCCCCCCTAAAGGGAGTTGTGTGCAGGGAGGTCTTCTAGTCCCTAGACCTTTGCACATCAGAGAAATCTCACTGGAAACTCCTTCCATTACAGATGAGCAACAGGGTCCTTCTGAGTTTCAGGGCTCCTCATGCTTGCAGGGTTGGGGTGGTGGAAAGCAGGGCTCTTTCATGCTGGGCTCCCAACATGAGGACATCAGGGCATGTTCTCCTCTTCACCTATAGAGAAAGGTATTTGCAGGAAGGTGCACAGTTGAAGTTACTAGGTTCCATCGTGCTGCCACTGATATGGGCAAGAATTCAGGCAGGGGCAGTGCGCCGGGCTCATTGCCACAGAGGTGGCTGTGGCACCCTCTAGTGGTGTTACTGCTCCTGCCTGGCTCAAACTGATGCTACTCCCCCTTAGATTACTCGCCTACCATGCCTTGTTTTTAAATATTATGAATTGATTCAGGAAGGCTGCCAACAGGCCTTAGAGTGAGCTCTAATCCCAGTAAATTCCAACTGAGTCTCTCCTGAAACCCCAGTGGCCTGAAACCAGCCCTTAGGCTTGGTAAGTCCCTCTCAGCCTGACAAGGCCCCTGCAGGTCTCCAAAAGCCTTAAGGGCAAATTGCACACTTGCTCTTTTTACACTTGGCCCCCTTGGGCCCTCAGATCCTCCTGGCCCCCTGCGCACTCTCTCTCTGCATTCGTGGACCCTCTAGTCCCATATGCAGCCCCTCCTCTGGGCTCTCAGACCCTCTAGTCCAGCTTGGCCTGCTCAGGGCTCATGGACCCTCTGGCCTAGCTCAACCTTTCCCTGGGCTCTTGGACCTTCTGGTTTGGGTCTTAGCCTTTTTCTAGGCTTCTGGGTTATTGGTTCCCCAAATAGGCTTGTGCTTGCCCTAGCAGGGCTCAAGGCTAAACAACTAGTATAACTCCAGTAAACAAGAGGCATCAATCACCCCTTGGGAGACACCTCACCCCCTGAGGGGTTTAACATAAAACAAAGGCCACCCACCCATAAACCCAGTCATTCTTAGCCCAGGGGACTTGCTTCAGTTCCTCGACATGCAGAGTTGTCCACCAATATCCAGCCCCTTTAGGACCCCTACAGCCAGAAGCTCCCCACTTCTTGGTTGCTGCAGGGAGACTCCCTGACCAGTGCAGGCTCTGGGCTTATATAGCTGCAGCCTGAACCCTCATTAGCACCCCTCTGCCACTGCAAGCAGTCTCCCAGGCTGCTGTTAGCACCACTGCTCTGAGATAGTGCTTAGGGATCATTAAAGTATAATTAACCCTTAAATGGAACGTGAAATACAAATACAGACAACTCAGTGTCCTAAAATCAAAGTCTAACTTTATTAGTACAACAAGCATTATCTTAGCAGTTTCTATATTCAGAGAAAGAAAAACATTCAGTACAATGATCTCATCCAATCCCAGATATTATTTTGCTCAACAGAAAAAAACAGTTCCTGAAAGCAAAGGGTGCGTCATTGGCTGGGATGGTCCAGACATGTGTTGAAGGCTGGATTTATGATGACAACAACGACAACCCACATAACTTTCTTGCTGCCTTCTTTTATGCTTTTCTTCAACTTACTCCTGCAATGACTCTGCTTTCGGATTGGCCTCTTTGCCGTCAGTAGACTGCCCACATTTTATCCTGTCGGCATATTCCTTTGTTCAACAGACCCATGACGAGCACACCTCATAATTTGGCCTTTTTCTGGTGTCTTACTTTGGGCATTGTCCGTTGGTCTCCCTTATCACCTTTCATTAACATATCCAATCATTTCATCCCTCTGATTCAGCCGGTTAGTGCCAAGTTCAGTTATTTGAACTGGTAACAAAACAATTACTATGTTGTGTTAGAAAAACTTCTCAGTGATAGAAAAGGAAAGAAACATCATGCGAGCAAACTCAAGGCCATAAGCTGCTTGTAAGAGGCAAGGCCAGCTGATATTGAGGACACCAGCAAAATGATCAGTTCAGATAATCATGAGGCTATACAGAACTTAAGCAATGATTAAATAAAGCTGAATATAAAAGAAAACTTTAAGCAATACTGTAATTCACTCATCTATAAACAGGTGCAACTTCAAAGCATAAAATATGGCAAGCTACCCTAAAGCTGTTTGGTCTCTTAAAGGACCAGAACTGGGTAGCTTTGCAGCTCTCTCTTTTTCTGATGCATCCTGGCTTTCCATTTCCGTGGAGTATGACTCTCTGGGGCAACCAGAGGCAATCTGCTCCCCTTTGACTGAAGTTGGTGACAACGGAGCTGCACATACTGCACTCTGTCATGGAGATTTGAAATGTCCACTCCCATTGTGCCAACTCTTATGACCTTTTGGCAATTTTCCCTAAGGACCCAGCTTCTGTAATCATAGGATTATGTAAAATCTCACTTTTCCTGGTAAAATAAAGCAATTCTGTCCATCCAGGCTGAGGAACACCCCCCTGAAAGCCTCAGCCCTCAAAGCTTAGAAACCAAGGGACAGTGAAAAAGAACACCATTTTTTTTAATCTCACAATTTACAAGCCAATCTCATGATTTTTGGAAGCCCTGATATAAGGGACTGACAATGGTGCTTTTTCTTGTGGCTTCCCTTTGTCATAAAAGAATGTCATTTTAAGTGGAAAGAGAGAGGTAACCATGTACAAAGAGAGGTAGCTGTACAGAGCAAGGAAAATAAATACTAGTAACCACTAACTCTCCTATAGTACAGTTCATCTCGTGCTCTGAAAGTGCTATGCAAAGGAGGGCAGTGTCATTATCCCACTCCTACAGATGGGGTAACTGAGGCATAGAGTGGTTCTCAAGACAACAATGGAACAGTTGTGTCAGTAGGCATGTTTGCTGAAGTCAGGATAACATTGCTTATAACAGGGGTAGGTGATGTTTTTGGCTGGAGTGCCAAAACCCCCACAATATCTACCTTGTAAGGTGCCGGAGTGCTGACATGCCAGAAAAACAAAACTGGGGCATGGAGTGCATGGCAGGACGCACTGCATATTAATATAGTTAATAATCATAAATGTTGCTTTTTTTTACAGTAAATACCAGGTTTTCTAAAACTTCTAAACCTGGTGACAGTAAGGAAAATTTCAGATCAGAGGGCTCCCAGCTCTGGGCTCAAACTCCCTGCACGCCGGGCACAGCACGAGTGGGGCAGAGCCGCCCCCAGTGCAAGGGCCCAGCCGCAGGAGCCCCCCAGATCCTGGGATGAGCCACTGAGGGCAGAACTTGGGGCCAAGCCGGTTGGAAGCCTCTGGCACAGCGGCCCTCCTTAGCACCCGACTCCTTCAGGGGCCAGGCTGGGCTGGAGGGTGCTGCCCAGGGACAGGGGACAGGGTCAGCAGAATGCAGACAGTGTCCCTGTCTGTCTTCTCCTGACCCTGCGATGGTGTCGGGACCTGTGGCTGCTTTGGAGAGCCCTGAGCAGCAACTTAATAAAAATGTTTTTTAAACAATTTCCTCACACACAGGAAAATGTCTCTGCATGCCACTAATTGGCATGCGTGCCAGGGGTTGCCTATCCCTGTGCTATATTATGATAGCACAGACAGGCTCAGGTCAGATCTGGGCTGTGCACACCCATTAGTATGTTTCTGCCCTGAAGAGTCAACAGCCTAAGTAGACAAAGGGCTGATTTTTGTTCCTGTGTTACAGATGGGGAAATTGAGGCAATTAGAGATTAAACAACCTGCCTGAGGTCACATGGGAATGGAGCTGAGCCCTGACCCAGCTCTCCCATGTCTTGCCCAGGTAGTCTTGGTGTAAGTCCCGTCCTGTGCAGCAGCACAGGGCCCTGTTAGCCCAGAGACAGCCGTATCTGATGTGCGTGTGGGTGGAAGACGTCTAAGCTGGTTTGTCCTTGTCTCCTGTATAAACAGAACATTAGCTAAAGCCGGGCAGCTTTCTAGCTAATCCAGGGCTGTCAGATTGAAGCGGGCATTTGTTCCATATCTTGTATTTCTTGCTTTGCGATTAGCTACATTTCAATGGTAGGATTTTCATTGGCAGCCCTAATCCAATGATGTGCTACTTGTGCCTATTGTAGACAACTTGCATGCCCTGTGTTTTGTTGTTAGGAAGGGCTGGGGAGAGGAAACGTGTCCTTTGGGGATGAGATGGGATTGCTGTAAAGCCCTATGTCAAGGTTCCTTCTTTGAGTGGCTGGTAATGCAACTTTTTGGCTCTGTGGGCAATTGTGGATTACTACCAGGCCATGTCATCTCCAGTAAAGAAGTCATTTAGGAGCAAGCTGGTTCAGGCTTGTTTTCTAAGGTATCTGGCTTTACGCTCCCCTCCTTCCTGCATTATCCATCTATCCGTCCATCCATCCCATGCTCCTCACAATGCTGCCAAGCCCTGAATGCCGCTGAAACAGATCAGTTCCAAGGAACAAAGAGGTGGTGGGAATGGGCTCAGGCAGCATTGTGAGGAGCATGGGATGGATGGATGATGCAGGAAGGAGGGGAGTGTAAAGCCAGCTTTGTTCCTTGGAGCTGCCCCGAAGTGCTGCACTGGCTGGGCTGGGACAGGGGCCAGCGCAGTGGTTTGGAATCCTGTTCATCCCTGTCTCTCACCTCCCCCATTACCTCCCAGGCTCTGCACTCTGCTTGTAAGGGCCATGGCCTCCGGCCCTGGGCTGAACTGCTGAGGCCTGGGAGCTGCCTGGCTGGGAAGGGCAGAAATGCTGGGTCAGGGGTCAGTTTGCAGATTGCAAATGAGTGAGGTGGGGTTAGCTCCATGCAGATTGCTCCATGGGCTCTTGGGGTACCTATATACATGCAGCGAGGCTACTCCAATGCGCTGTAATTACAGCATGTCAGAACAGACTCAATTAATTGAGTCTGCTGGGATGTGGTAATTACTGCGCTCCAGCAGACTCGTGTTATGTGTATCAGTGTCCCCATGCTGAAAAATGGTAGCAGATGCAGTTTAACTAAAGCTTGTTTGATGAGCTTTAGTTAAAGCACCCCCGCCACCATTTTTCAGGGCAGGGATGCTGATACACATGATGCTCCAGGTGCTTTAATTAGACCAAATCTCAGAGCTGATCTAATTAAAGTCCCTCCACCACTTAGGGTTATGTGAGAAGAAGCCAGCACTAGCCAGACCCTTTGCTGAGTGCTAGGGAGCCTTCCTGCTACTCTGATCCATTGGACAGCAGCATCACAGAGCAGGGCTATTGAGATATCCAAGGAAAGGGGCTGGACAGAGGTCTCAGGCTAGGGTGAGGGGCAAAGTCCAGGCCAGTGCAATAGCAAGCTAAGTCCACTACAGCTGTTGCTATTGATAAGGTGGTGGGGCTGGGGCCTAGTCCCCTGCTAGAACTCCAAGGAACCAGTTTCAAATCAAGAGACAGGTTTAAGACTAACAAAAGAAAGTGCTTTTTAAACAGCACATAATTAACTTATGGAACTATCTGCAGGAGGTTGTGGAGGCAGATGGTACAACCAGATTCAATAAGGGACTAGACCAGTGATTCTCAACTAAGCTCTGTGGCACCCTAGGGTGCCTTGAGGTCCTTTTAGGGGTGCCATGCAATGTTAGCATTGTTAGGTGTGTAGACACAATTCACAAGATGAACCCAAGGATTTCAAATAGGAATCCATAATGTTGAAAACATTCTGACTTGTGAACTTTCTGAGTGCTTTGCAACAAAAAAACTCCTTTATGATATTCCCATAGTCAAAAATGAATGAAAACCAAGAGCTGGCATTTTCTGAAGGGTGCCTAGAAAAGTTGAGAACCACTGGACTAGACATTTTCATGGATGATAGATCCATTAATAGCTGCTAAACAGAACAGTGGGAGATGTTTCCTCCGGCATCTATGAACTAGTGATGGTGGATGCCAGGGAGACAGAGCACTTTAGATATTCCTAGTTCAATGCTCTCCCTCTAAAATTTCTATTTCTGCCACTGCTGGAGAGAGGCAGCTGGGCAGTGTGACCCAGTATGGCACTTGTTGTATTCTTATGCAGCTGTGGCCCACAGGTAGGACTGGAACTGGGGCAGTTAGCTCCAGACTGGGTTTGGTTTTAAGCGGGGGTGGAGCATTCAGGCGGGAGAATAAATCATGAGGCTGCAGCTCAGGATCAGGCTGGATATGGCCCAGCCTCATCTGCCAGCTCAGTCACCCCAGTTGTGGGCGACATTAACCATGGCCTGCAAGATGGACTGTCTGGGCTTGGCCCTGACCTGGAAGCAGGATCTCTGGAGTTGGATCAGATGTGAGGATTAGTTTCTGATACCCCCAACATCTTGCAGAGCTCAGATTCTGGGTTCCCTGCTCTTCTGCCCAGGCTGGAGCTGCTCTGCTGACCCAGGAGCCCCTGGCTGAGAGCCTGATGCTGAGCCAAGCCCAAAGCATGATGTGTCAGATCTCAGCACTGCTTGAATGGGGGCTGAGGTGCTGGCAGAGATGGCAGTGCCTGAACTGGGGCTCCCTGTGGCTACGGCTGGCTAATTCCAGCCCTGGGTGACATAAATACAGCTTGTGCTAATTCTGCAGCTCCCTGACATGCCTTTTATCACATCACAGAGGATCAAAATATTTTCCTTTTTCTGCAAGGAAGTGGCCTGATTGGTGCTCAGCTTGGCATCTCCACACAGAGGGAGGGCACACGCCCCGCCAGTGCCACCAGCTGCAGCATGTTGGTGGGGCCCATCCATGGTGCTGACACCCAGGTGGAGAGGCTAGGAGCAGCACAGTGCATGTGAGATGGGGGCTGTTTCCTCCCCACCTCCCCAAAGCAGGGGGCTGGAGTCTGTGCTCATCCTCTTTAACCCCGGCACAGAGGGAGGTACTAGATCCCAGCCCTCTGAGGCCCCAAACCCCAGGGCTCATTAGGTATCTGCTGTCTGGAAGTAGCTGCCCACCAGGCCATGGGATGGCAGGTGCTGGCCCTGGCAGCTGAACCCCGGCTGGAGCTGGGGTGAGGACAGAAATGAGCCTGTGCCAGTAGACCCACCCTGCTGTAAATCCTGCCTGCCTGGCTTGGGCCAGCACACCATGGCCCTGGGCATTATCATGCAGTTTACGGGGCCCTAACAACTGAGCAACCCTGCCCTGGGGCTCTGGGTCCTTGAAAGGGAAGCAAAGCCCTCCTGCTAGTGGCCTCTAGGGAATCATACTAACAACCCTTTACTGCCTTAAGCCAGTCCCAGGAGAGTTTAGAGTTTGCCTGCCTTCAGACTCTCTGGGCATTTCTACATGTGCTATTAATCCAACTGAATAAACTCCAGCACTGTTCATGCTGGAGTTTCTCTCTCCCAGGCACAGCATTTACACAAGTGACCAGCATTCCCTCTAAGCTGCGCACATGTGTGGCAGCGCACAATAAAAAAATCATGCCGCACAATAATTTTTTAATGCCATGCACACAGTGAGAGGGCGGTAGGGGGCCATGGCCCCCGGGCACCAGCCTGGAGGGGATGCCCAGTGATGTGGCAAGCGGGTGCCAATGCTCTGCTCACCGCCATTGCTGGCTTTGCATCCGGCCACTTGGCACCCACCCCAACCCAGCCACAGGCTGCTGCAGGAGTGGGGAGGGGCAGGGACACTGAGATACCTGTGCACTCCCAGCCAGGATTGCTCATGGACCGCTAAACCTTAGAGGGAACATTGCATGGACTGCCTGGGATCACAGCACATTGAGCTGGGTCAGAGCAGCCTGGGCTGGCAGAGGGCCTGAGGGGTCAGCCTGCCAGCCCAGGGCTGCTCCAACCCGGCTCAACCTGCTGAGGAGAGACCGGCTGGGGTACAAGGGAGCTTCACTGCAGCGTTAGTTGGCAGGCAGCCCCCACACTGAAGCACCCTTGTGCCCAGGCAGCCCTGTCAGCATCTGCATGTGCATTGTGGTGCTCTAAATAACACCACCACAGGATAGTGCTTGCTTTGACAAGTGCTATCCTATGGAGGCATTTATTAGTTTACTGTGGCCTAACACAGCTGCACATGTAGACAATGAGACTTTACTATGGAGCTATTAAGCAACTCTGCAGTAAACATCTTGTGTAGATGCATCCCCTCTGGCAGGGACTCTGAGCAGGCCGGCCAGCCCGGGCCAAGTACCACAGCAGCCACACCTGCAGCAGCCTCAGCAGTGACCTCTGCCCCAGGACAGGAGCAGCGAGCATCCTGATTGGCTGCTGGGAGCGCTGCCTGCCCATGTAGCGCCTGCTGGGGCCCTGGGTCTGCAGGTCAGTCAGTGGTTCTGACCCAGCCCTGCTGTGGCACGTCCGCCTGGTGCCTGCCTCTGGTCTTGCCTTATTTCTGGGCTTTTTCTTTGAATTTCACTGCAGATCTGTTTCCTGGCTCCTGACCCCAGGCTGGCTGTACTCTTAGATTTGACCCTGTGGATTATCCCTTGATCCTGACCCTGAGCTGTTTTGTGGACTCTGCTCCTAGATTTGCTAATATGGCTCCTGTCCTCTGGCCCAGGCCCTTGCTTTCCCTCAGTGGTCTAACCATTAAGTAAGATTGCCTATGGCCCAGTCCCTTACCATGAAGCTAAGTCCTTGGGGCTGGTGAGTGGTTCTGTAGCACAGCCCAAGTCAGCGCTGAGGGCTCCAGAGCGTCGGGCCAGGCTGCAGGTGATATATTGCCCATGTCGCAGCCTGCCACAACCTAGGCAAGATGGCAACATGAACTGTTCCTTTCACCTGACATCAGTGAACTCATGCTCATGCGCCTGAACCAACCTCCTCCATGACCACGGTATCAGCACGTGCCACCTTTCATGTATTTCTTCTCCAACTCCCAACCCCAAGCTTAGGCAGGGCTATTGGCCAGAGACTTGAAGTGACCTGCTCAAGGCCAAAAATAAGTCTGTGGCAAAACTCCTCTCAGATCAGCTTTGCCAACAGCCACCAAGGCTTTTTGAGAAGAGGTGACACTGGTCTGTATGGGACTGAAAGCCCAGAGGAGGGGTCTTGCTCAGAAAGCAGCAGAACAGCAAGCCATGGGGCCAGCTCTGCCCTCGTGCCTATGCTGAGGGTTCATGCAGTGTCTGTGTCCCTGGTGACATCATGGCTTTGTCCAAGTCAGGAGCTGAGTCCATCCATGTCCTACAGAGGGGAATGGGACTGAGGCCCTGGTATCTGCTATTCCCCAGACAAAGTCTTCTCACTGATGGATGCCCTCAAGCTCTGCCAGACATGGGAAGCTTCCCACACTGGCAGCAAGGGCCAGGGTCATACCTTCAGGCAGAGATGATCCAAGCAGGGTGCAAATCAGCCTGTGCAGGGCTCTGCCCCTGGATGCAAGGAAACCGGTGGCAGATTTGGTGACAGGGAGAGGCAGTGGGGTGCTGGACACGAAGCTGGCGGCAGCATGGAGTTGCCACAGCTGCTCTGCCCAGCTCCACGGGGCCCCCCAAAGTGCGGGGCCCAGGGCGGTCGCCCCAATTTGCCCCCCACAAAGGATGGCCGTGCCTTCAGGATACATGGTTCATGCCTGGGGATACAAACAGCACCTTTAGCCAGTCACCAGTCTTTACCCTGGAGCCTTCCCAGGCTGTTTGCTGGATCCCCTGTTTGAGCGTGGGGGCCACAGTCTTGGCCCAGCTGCGAGAAACTGCTCACAGGAGGTGCTGCACATATGGGCACCCCTTCCTCAACAGAGGCACCAAGTGAGACCCATCTCCTGGGTGCCAGAGCTGCTGAAGGCAAGGCCTACCCCAGCAGCAGCACAGCTCAGGGGAGGACAAAGGATACAAAGTAGCCTGGGCCCAGGTTGGCTCCTCCCCAGGTGCACCCACAGCCCACCTAGGAACAGAGCAAAGCTGTCCCCAGAGTGCTGGAGCCTGGGGCCAGAGCAGGGAATTGGGCTTCTGCTGCAGCAGTGCCCCCAGCCCGGGCCGGCCCGTCCTATCCTGCAGAACCTGTGGCTCCAGGGAGCCCTGCAGCCAAGCGGCTGTGCCCCGCTTGCCCCCTGCGCCTTGTTTCAAGGGCTTAATGCAGGGAGGGAGCCCCTTCCTGGCTGAGTGGGTGAGGAGTTCCCGGCTCCGCTTTCGCCTCAGCCCTGGCCCCAGCCCTGGCCCTGGCCCCGGCCCTGGGCCCAGGGAGGGAACCCAGGCATCCCCAGCACATGCTGCCCCCACCCTATGTCCCCTGCAGTGCAGCCCACATGCGCACAGCCCAGACCTATTTTATTCAGTGAGTTTATACTGCAATTAACTGCAATTTTTGATTTTTTGATGGATCAGGGGGCCCCAAGACTATATCTTGTAGGGGGCCAGCCCTGCTCCCAGCTCACCAAGCAGACAATCTGCCAGGCTTGGGCTGCCCCTGCCCCGTCCCTGCCTGCCACCATGTAAAGGCCCTCACACCTGGAGAGGGGACAGGGGTCACAGAGCCCAGTCTGAATGGGGCCATAAGGCTCCTGTCCACCCTTGCCATGCCAGATTGGGCCCTGCACACCACAGCAGGGAGCCAGGGCAGGAGGCTCTCGGTAGGGCCAAGTGGCTCGACTCAGTGCTCATGAGACCAAGAGGCTGAGGGTTTTGTCAGGCATGAGCCCACTCAGTTTTCCTGCTGTGCATCTCTGGACACCTGCTGCAGCTCTTCCTTGAGTCATTCCCTGTCAAGGCTCTAAGCATCCATTACCATCCTGCGTGCTGTTCTTGTGCCTCTCACCGGTGACCTTGGGGGTGACATTTCATAGTAGATGGTTATGTAAAAGGCAGGGGAAGGCAGAGCCCAGAGGATCCACAGGAGCATCCTTGCCAGCGGCTGGGGTGAAGGGAGGGCACCACTTCCCTCCAAAGGAAGCTTCATCTACTGCAAACCCACCCCCATCCCCGCAGGATGCTGCCTGCTGTCACAGCCTCTTGGTGGCTGCTAAAGACCAGCCAGGGATGGGGGAGGCATTACCCCAAGGGGGCACCCTCTGCTCTCCAGCCTCAGTCTCCACACTCAGCTCCCTGCCACCTTCCAGGATCAAAGGCCAGCAGTGCAGATCAGAGCCACGTTTATTTTCTTCTCAGCAGAAGCTGCACTGTCAGGACCAGGCAGGACTCGTGAGAGCAGCAGAGGCCTGTGAGAGGCACCAGGCTGAAGACCGCAGACCTCTGGTTGACCTCAGGACACAGAGAAACAGGCGGCTAAGTTTGCACTGCCCCAGCAGGCCCCCACTCTGGCACTGCTAGCTCCATGGCCACCTAGTCCTTGGTCTCTGCTGAATTTCCCAGCTACTGCTGCCAGCAGCCTGGTTCTGAACCCCCATCGCTCGGGATAACAGAGGCCAGCAACTCCAGTCACCCAAGGCTTGTCAGTGCCAGTCCCTACCAGCTGGTCAGGGCTGGCGCCCTAACTATGTGCCTCAGCTTGGCTGACAGGGTGGGGTGAGAGCTGGTGTCTGAGTTGGAAGCAGCTTGTCTCCCACCCCTGGGCAGAGGGCCTGGCCAATGGACAGCATGCCTGGTTTGATCTCCAGCACTCACCACAGTCCTCTTGCTCTGGGTGTGTTCAAGGTGCCATCTGAGCTGCCCTCCAAGCCCAAGCTGATGCTGGGGTTTCTTCTGAGGGGGAAGAAGGACTCCTCACTGACCAACCACCCACCACAAGGAAGCTGCCCATGGCCCTCTGGGGAGAGGTGGACCTGAAAGTCACACAAAGGATGTAGCAGCAGGGGAGGTGGGTTCATACAGGGTGCTCCTATCTGTTGGGACCTTATGAAGCAGACAGGAAATTATGGGAATTTAGTTTCTCTTTCTAGAGCCAAGCTGGTAGAAATGGTTTTCCAGTCCCAGAAGAACCGTCAAGATTTCAAAATTATTTCCCATCCTGGTTGGGATGAAAAACTGCAATGTCTGCAGCAGGGGTCAGCAGCCTACACCAAATGAGCTGAATCTAAGTCATGGAGCTACTGGATCTTGTCAGGAACCAGGAAGCTTCAGCAGTGTTTGGCAATGGGGGCTTCTGCCATGAGAGAAGCAGCGGTGGCTGGGTCCTTGTCCTACCTCGGACCCAAGCTGGGTGATTCCAGCACGCTACCAAAAACATGTTGCTTACCCCTGGTTAACAGCTTTCACAGGGCATGGATCTGAGGAGGAATGTGATTGGGTCCAGTGGCGCATCCTGATCTGAGTTTGACCTTTTAAATTTTTTTGCCTTTTGTTTACTACAAACTAAATTTGGAAACAAAAAGTTGCATTGATTCAAACCTTTAAACTGCAAAGGTCAAAACGGGATGTTTCAACAGTTTCTCAACTCTATTTTTAGATTGTTTTCAACATGGGGAATCAGTGGAAAGTGCCCTTCTCTGTGAGCCCTTCAGTTGCAATGCACTGGTATTTTCCAGTGAAAAAGCAACCAGCTCTGCTCTTGAGTGTCTTGACATTTGCCTGTCCCAGACACTGGGTGTCAGCTTCAATGGAGCACTGTTTGCTACCACCACAGCCTTCCCTAGTGGGACCAGCAGTTCTCCAGTGAAGGTCGAGGTGGCACTAGGGCAGTAGGCCCTGTTGGGAAAAGTAGGCACTGGGAGTCACTAGGAGGGAAGTCACTGCTGGCTACTGCTTCACCATCTAGAAGACCAGGCCCAAGGCTGTGAGTTAGTACCCAGATCAACTGAGAGCTTCCAATGGGGACTGTAATCCAGGCTGAAAGCTGCCCTCTTGAGAAGCTGGTCTGAGATATGGTGCTCAGGGTGAAGTCCCAGCATTTCTCCAGCCCACAATAGCAGGTCCAGGGAGTAACAGAATCATAGATTTCATAGATTTCATAGACATTAGGGCTGGAAGGGACCTCAGAAGATCATCAAGTCCAGCCCCCTGCCCAAAGAGCAGGAAGTCAGCAGGGGTCATAGGATCCCAGCAAGATAAGCATCCTATTTGCTCTTGAAGGTGTTCAATGTAGGTGCTTGAACCACCTCCGATGGCAGACTGTTCCAGACCTTGTGAGCTCGGACAGTAAAGAAACTCTTCCTTATGTCCAGCCTGAAGCGGTCTTGTAGTAGTTTATGACCGTTCAACCTCGTTATCCCATGGGGCGCTCTGGTGAACAAATGTTCCCCCAGATCCTGGTGGTCACCCCTGATAAACTTATAGGTGGCCATCAGATCACCCCTGA
>NW_017729002.1:19482672-19488448 GCF_001723915.1 Gavialis gangeticus
GCTCCTTGAGTACCCTGGGGTGTAGATTGTCAGGGCCAGCTGACTTCAAGGTATCCAGCTTCTCAATGTGTTCCTTCACGAGGTCAGCATTAATGGAGGGCAGGGGATCTCCCTCACCTGGACCTCCCTGTCCCGTGGTGGGCATGGGCATCCAATGGGACTGATGAAAGACCGACGCAAAGTACCCGTTTAATAGGTTGGCTTTTTCCTGGGCGTCAGTTGTCAGCTGTCCCATCTGGTTCAGCAGGGGTCCAATGTTGCCCTTGCTTTTCCTCCAGCTCCCCACATATCTGAAAAAGGACTTTTTATTGTCCTTGATGCTCAAAGCTAGTTGGAGCTCAGTTGCAGCCTTGGCTTTCCTGGTTCGCTCCCTGCAGGACCGGACCAGTGCAGAGTATTCCTCCTTGGAAGTGAATCCCATCCTCCATCTTTTGTAGGCCTTTCTTTTTAGCCTCAGGAGGTCTGCTAGATCCCTGGACAGCCAGGGGGGCTGCTGTGCCCTCTTGCTGCCTTTCCTCCGAGATGGAATCAAATTAGCTTGTGCAGTGAGGATCGCTCCCTTGAGGAGCAACCACTCTTCCTGAACTCCCCTCCCCCTGTGGTTGTGGTCTCTTAGGGCCTCACTGACAATTCTGGTCCTGAGGGGCAGGTTCGGGGCAGGTGCTGAGGTTAGTGGAGGGAATCATACTGGGCACAGATCCAGCCCAGGTCTAGTGTGTTAGGCTAAGCAGCAAGGAGAAGGAAGCCCAGAAACACCAGGGCCTAGTGGTATAGGCCTGGTACAGTGCAAAATGGGGGCAGCAGCAGCACTGTCCAAGTGAGGACTCCCCAAAATATCAGGCAGCTTCTGCCAGACACCATCTGACATCAGCAGGAGATGCAGCATACCCAGTGCCATTAACTGCCTTTGGACTAGTAAACATCTTTGTCTGCCACTTGAGCATGGATCCTGGCAGGAGTAGCTGCCCCATGGGGCACCTGCTTGGAGACAGCGAGACCCGCCGTTGAGTCAGCATAGCTCAGCGCTGGTCTGAGAGGAGGGAGCTTCTGCAGCAGAAACATGATTCGGAACAAAGCACAGAGGATTACGAAGTGGACAGCAGCAGCACCAGCTTCAAGCTGCTCCTCCCCTGTCTCCAGTGGCCCTGCTCCCTGCGACTGCCTCTGGGGCCTGCCATAGCTGTTTTCATGACATAAATCCCACCTCAGAGTCTCCCCACAGATCTAGCCCCTGGGGCTCACACTCCTCTGAGGTTGTCCTGACCCATAGCTCCCAGATGCTGCTGCACCACACATAGCTCTGGTGATACCCTTCAAGCCTGACCCACAGCTCCTTGTTATGCCAGTCTTGGCTTCCCCCCAGGTTTCTGCTGCTGCTGCTCAGTCCTGACCCACAGCCCCTGCAGCTGCTCTCCTAAGCCAGGGTTTGCTCTGACACTATGAATTCTCTCCAACCCCAGCCATGGCCCTACTGCCATTCGACCCTGGGTCTCACACATATGGTGATCTTCCCCCCCCCACCCCCATCTCCCTCTTACCTGCAGTCGTAGGTCTAAAGATGTCCTGAGCAGGATGTTATCTCCCAGGCTGTTGTGTGTAATAGACCCTGATGGACCTGACCTCCATAAATGCATCTAGTCCCTTTTTGAACTTGATTATCATTTTGGCTTCCACAACATCCTGTAGTAACCAGGTCCATGTGTTAATTATACACTGTGTGAAAAAGCACTTCCTTTTGTTTGTTTCAACCTGCCTGCCCAATATTCCATCAGGTGCCCTTTAGTCCGTATATTAGGAAACAGTGCAAAGTGATCCCTGTTCACTGTTCTGCAGCATTTATTATTTTTATATTCCCCCTCAGTTATCTCTTTTCCAACCAGAAGAGTCCTACCTTTTCAGCTTGCCCTGGTATGAAAGCTCTGGCCTGCCCCAGTTCATTTTGCTGCCCTTCTCTGTTCCTTTTTAGCTCTACTTTCTCTCTTTAGTGACAGGGTGAGCAGAACTGCACACTGTGTGCAGGAGGGGGCACACTGGATTTGTATTGAGATATATAATGAGGTCTTTGATTCCTTTCCTAATGATTCCTAATGTCCTCTTTGCCTCTGTGACCGCAGCTGCACACTGAGCTGATGCTTTTACAGTCCTGTCCACAAGGACTCTGAGAATTCTTTCATGAGAGGTAGCAGCTAACTCAGATCCCATTACTGAGTCGATGTAGTTAGGGTTGTTTTTTTCCATTACTTTGCATTTATCAAAGGTGGAATTTCACTGGCCACACTCTTGCCGCTTGCTCCATTGTGTGCACTCTCTCTGTAGCTCCCCTTGGAGTGACACTCAACCTGCTTCTTCCACAATGAAAAGCTGTGTCCTGACCCAGCAGGGCTTGGCTAGCCCAAACCCCACAGAGAGATGGGGCCATATAGTGGGCTAGGGAATAGGCCAGCAGCTCTTGGGACTGGAAAGCCAAACAAGGCCTTGTTGTACTGACGGCACAGGTGAAAGCCTGACCCACTATCTGCTTGACATGAAAGCTAAATGGACACTTCCTCTGCTGGCCAAGAAAGAAAAGCAGCAGCAGTAATTACAGCATGAGCTGCTGTCCCTGGGGTTGCCTGGGAATGAAAATGATGCTGCGTACATGGCAGGAATCTGAATGAAGTCTGAGCTGGTCTGGAGAGGTTGTGTGAAGAGAGCCAGAGAGGCGAACACAGGCCTGGAGGCCATATTGGAGTTTGGGACTCAGGGCCCAGTGCACCAGGCCTCATCTCTGGGGATAGGTCAAATCCGTCACAGACAGAACTGGGTTAGACCCAGGGCAAGGGGGCTGGGGAAGAGGCTGAGGCCTGGGCCCCTCCCAGCTCCCATCCACACATTTGGTAATTTGTACTAGCTGGATTTATTTGCTTCCCATATTTTGGGGACTCAGGCAATTGTCTGATTGCCTGCCCCTAACACCACTTCTGATAGCTCTGTCTCAGCCTCTGTCCAAGGGATATTAAGCACCACCCCCTGACCCAGCATGGGAAGCTCCCCATACTCTGTGACTGGTGTGCAACTGCTCACCTCCACGCAGCTGAGGGATGTGGCAGCTAGTGGAGCCAGAGACAGCAAGAGGGCTGTGGAGGCAGCAACAGATGAAGAGCGGAGGTGCCAGCCAGCCAGGTTGACAGGATTGTTATGCATGTTCATGGGAGATATTGCTCTAGGGGAAGCCAGTGCATCTTAATCTTGACCTGCCACTCTTGCTGTGCCAGCCTCAGGACCCCTTGGGAAGCCCATGCACACCACCCTGTAAGTCCCAGTCCACCAACCCCTCCCCAGGTCCTCATCTGCTTTGGGCTGTTCCCAGAGCAGTGCTCACAGCTGGTCCTCAGAGCTATTTCAAAGCTGCAACTGCTGCCCTGTCCCTTAGCCTGTGTTTTTCTGGGGCTGCTCCGATTTCTGAGCCAACGCAAGGGAGGGACTCTTTTTCTCCACCTCCCCTTTCCTCCTCTTCCCTTTGAATTGCAAATGCAGTCCTCTCTGGTCCCTGCACTCCCCTGCACCTGAGCACCAGCCCTGAGCTACATCAAAGTCCTACTTGTCCCTAATTGGGCCATAAGATCTGAGAATCGCTCTGATTCACAGCCAGCCTCCCCTTGACTGGCAGCAGCTAATGTGCTGTCTGATTAAAGACATCTAATTGTACAAAGGAGCCAGCCCTCAGCCAAGAGGCTTGCTTCATCACTTCAGTATTAATGGCTCAAACAAGGCAAAATGAGCACGAATGGGAGGCAGGCACGGACCTGGCTCCTCCTATCTTTTCTTCTAATCTATGACACCCCCTCTCCTCCCCTCTGGCTGGGAGCTCTTGTCATATAATGAGCAGAGTAAGGCCTACTCCATGCTCTGGGAGAGGAGACCTCTGGGAAAAAGCCACTTGCTGCAGGAAGTGGTGTTGATATCTAGCTCTTCCCCTTGAGCCAGCCCTGTGTCCAGCTGCACAGTGAGGCTAGATGTCTCCCTCTTTTGCCTGAGCTCCAAAATCTCTGTCCTCAACCCCCTGCCCATTCCTGACTTTGGAGTATGGGAGGGGACCTCTGTTTCTGCACTCTGCATCCTCTGTCAAACCCTAACATGCTTTTGCAGTATCACTGTGCTCTTTTAAACAGCCACCAAGTCCTGTGCCCTCCCTGCCCCCCAACCACAAGGGAGGGTGAAACTTCCTTTAGGTGTCGTGGCTGACAGCCTTAGACCCCAGACACCAGAGTGTGTGTCCCCAGCTAGCATCCCCTGATGCCTTCTGTGTGTAGGTTAGGCATCATAGGAACTGGATCCTTCCTGTTGACTAAAAGGGCCAGAGCTCCCACACACTTGCTGGCCTGAGCATGGGCTGAGTAGTTCTGTGTTTACGAAGAAAGCTGTTGGGGACATCCACAGACTTCTTCTGTATAGCAAAGGAGACCACTACTTGTCCTGTACTATCTTCTGGTTTCTTAGTGCTCCCCCTCTACCTATCTATCTCCCCTGTTGTCTCTGGTCTTACACTGAGATTATGAATTGTTTGGTCAGCGACTGTCTTCTTGCTCTGTGTGCACTGCAGCTAGAGCAGTAGAGTCCCAGTCTATAGTCAGGACCCTGTGTGCTACACTGTATATGTAGGTTAGTACCCTTGCTCAGGCAACATGTCTGGTCATTGGCTGGGAAAGAAGATGCCAAGCACCATAGGGAGATTTAAAGAGACAACATCTAAGATATCACTAAGTCCAGGTATACATCATCCAGCTCACCAGCTGTGGGGCTGCAGTGTGGAGGAGTGGGATCTGGGATGCTGTCACCTACACTAAACACAGCCAGGGAAAGATGGCAGCAGCCAGGGACATGGTCTGTGCTCTGATAAGCTAACACTACTCTCTGTGCAGATTCAGATGTTGGGACCATGCTAAGAAATCCATTACAGTAATGATAATTCCATACGCACTCTTCCCCAGAGCAGGTGCTGGCTGACCTTGGCCTCTTTCACTGTCTTGTGATGAGTGGGAAAGGCCTGTAAATCAAACAGACTGTCATCCTTGCTCCAGTCCAAGGGAGTGCAAAGTAGCACAAGGGATAAGGCAGCAGAACTGTCTCAGCAATGACACTATATTGTGGTGGGCTGGCTGGGCTTTGCCCAGCTCTCCAGGCTTAGCAAACCTTGAATACAATTGGTGGGGCAAAACCCACCAGAGGCAGGGGAGAAGCCAAGAGGAGAGTTCTCTACCCCTCTAGATTTCATAGACATTGGGTCTGGAAGGGACCCCGGAGGATCATCGAGTCCAGCCCCCTGCCCCAGGGGCAGGAAGTCAGCAGGGATCATAGGATCCCAACAAGATAAAAATCCACATGTTTCTTGAAGGTGTTCAATGTACGTGCTTGAACCACCGGCAGCAGTCTACTCCAGACCTTGGGGGCTCGGACAGTAAAGAAGTTCTTTCTTATGTCCAGCCTGAATCAGTCACTGAGGAGTTTGTGGCCATTCGATCTTGTCATCCCTTGGGGTGCTCTGGTGAACAGATGATCCCCCAGATCCTGGTGAACACCCCTGATAAACTTATAGGTGGCCACCAGGTCACCCCTGAGCCTGCGCTTTTCCAGGCTGAAGAGTTCCATAGCTCTCAGCCTGTCTTCATAAGGTCTGTTTTTCTGTCCTGTGATCATACCTGTGGCTCTCCTCTGGACTCTCTCAAGCTTCTCCACATCCTTTTTGAATTGTGGAGCCCAAAACTGGATGCAGTACTCCAGCTGCGGGCTCACCAAG
>NW_017729002.1:19488738-19489097 GCF_001723915.1 Gavialis gangeticus
GATTGACTTCCGTCCACCACCACCCTCTGGGTCCTGCCGTGGAGCCAGTTTCCCAGCCAGTGGATTGTGGGGAGGTCAAGGTTGCAGTTAGTCAGTTTTGGCAAGATGTGATCATGGGATACCAGATCGAAGGCTTTTTTGAAGTCAAGATATATGACATCAATCTCTTCCCCCTTGTCCAGGTAATAGGTCACGTGGTCTTAAAAGGAAATGAGATTGGTCAAGCAAGACCTACCAGCAACAAACCCGTGCTGGGTATCCCTCAGGATATTGCTGTCAGCTAGTCTGTTAAGGATGGCCTCTTTGATAAGCTTTTCCAAGACTTTCCACAGGATAGAGGTCAGGGTGATGGGCCTGTA
>NW_017729002.1:19494097-19506544 GCF_001723915.1 Gavialis gangeticus
CTTCCACTCCAAAGGGCAGGCAGGTGCTGACTTAACAGGGAAATGCAGTTGCAGCCCCCCGATTGGTTCATTTTCAATCTGGGGGCAGAGCCCCAGGAGGGGATATAAGCAGCTGCTTGCCAAGCACACGGTGCTGTTGGCAAGGGATGAAGAAGAAGGAAGAGGTCTTAGGGCCAAGAAAAGCTGGGAGAGCTGCCCAGTGGGTGTATCTGGCTGCCCAGACGAGCCAGAAAGATTCTGCTGCTGGACGGAGGCAGTAGGCGGTGCAAGCGTCACTGCCCGGAGGGTCTGCGAGGGACTGGGACCCTGGAAGCCGCAGCAAGGTGGCTCAGGTCTCCAACCGTGCTGTGAAGCCAGGCATGGGAGTCAGCACTACTGTGGGGTGAGTCATTGCAGGGCATAAGACCCAGGAGAAGGAGGGGCCAGGTGGCCATTCAATGCAGCAGGTCCACAAGGGTCCTGGGAATGGAGTGGTTCCCGAACGCAGGGAGCAATATTCAGATCAGCATAGCCCTGGGTATGTACAAGGTAGCCCAGGCCCTCAACTCCTCCTTGAAAAGGATTGAGACACTGGGACGTGTGAGCAAGTCATGCTGCTCCCCTGAGGCCTGGAACTGAGCCCTCCCTAGAGAAACATTAGGCAGGCCAGGGAGCTTATGAACACTGCCCCACCCGGCTTCTTGGGGCATGTAGGTCAGTGGAGCAACTGGTCTTCCACTGGGGAGTGACACTCGGGGAAGGTAGCCTCAATAAAGAGGTGGGAGGAAGAGACCCCCTAGAGGAGGGGAACCACTAGAGACCTCTTGCGTCTCATATTTGGGAGTGTTTACTGGTGGTTTGATATGCATTGTACATTTTTGGAGTGTTTATTAACTGTTAGCTTAAGCCTTGTATTTTTGTATTGTATTGTTGTACTTACCTGTTCATACTGTTTGGGACCATTATGCTTACTTGTTTGCATTTAGGTATGTATATAGTTATATGTACATGTAGCCTGTAAATACTCACTTTAGTTCACTACCTTTTTATACGCATATATTAAATTTGTACCTGGTTAAGACATCACTTTCTGTTCCTCCTCTATTGAAACATGATAGGTGGGAGGGAACTGTAAGTAGACTGCAGTTTCCACCCCCAGCACATGTGCCCTGCTGGCTTTCCCCTTCTATTGGTAAGGGGGGACACTCACATTGGAACACCTGGGTTACAGTATAAAGGGTTAAAGAGCTAATAAAAGATTAACAAATGCTTTAAGGATGTTACCAACTTGTTATGGGTGTTTTTAGAAGTACATTAGAAGTGTTCTAGATGGTTATGTGCCTATGTGCCATGGCTATAAGCAACCTATCAACTGTTGAACTCACTAATGATTGATTCGCCGTTTATTAAAGCTTCTATTCATTCTGCATTACCTTTTTCTAAAAGTAAATGTCATTGAAAATGTGACAGTTTCATTCACTCTACTAAGCGATGGCACTGGCTCTGGAGATCTTGATGGGGTTATCTCTAGGAGGAGCTGGTTCAACATCATTTATAGGCAGAGCGTGCCTCAGGGAAAATGGTGCCCTGGATGAACTTGTATTTTGGTACCCCCCACCCCCTCCTCCACTACCCCTTCCAAGTCACCAGTGCTGCTGCCCTGTCACAGAAAGGCTTCATCTGACAAGCCAGGGAACTAGACAGGGCACCTGCCTGTGGCAGGGACTGCTGGCTGCAGCCCCATGGAGCAGAAGAGGGAGCAGGAGTTGGCAATGAGCAGCTCATGAGTGCTGACATGGGGGCTCCAGTGTCCACCGGTCTCCATGGGGCTCCTCCAGGGCCCAACATGCAACCAGCTACATGAAGGCAAGACTCAGCTAGAGCCCTCCCCTGCTTCCCTCCACAGGCTGCCAGACCCAGCCCAGGGCTCCATATATGCACTGCCTCACCCCAGGCGGAGGTGGGTGCTGCTATCATTGCTGCTGCCCCCACATGCAGAATCCCAGGCACCCTGCCATGCCTTGCCAAGGCCCTCTCCCCCCCTGTCCTAGCATCATGCAAGGCCCTGAGCAATTCCCCAAGTTAGCACCACTACCTGCCATGCATGTTCACGTGTGCAGCACTTGACTGACCACGGCACCCTAGGTGGTTGTCTATGCCACCCACCTCTAAGGCCAGCTCTGTTTATAGGTGAGAGATGCTTGGGGAGAAGGACAGGTTCTGTCCCCCTAGCTGGCTCCACCATTCTTTTGCAATGACCCTTAACTTAACCATCTTGTATGCTCAAGTTCAAGGATAATGCTGGGGCACAGAGATCTTGGGTGATGCAAATTCCAGAGCAGCCCATAAGCAGGCCCTAGGAGGCTGCTGTAAATTAAGACAGCCCAATATGCCCGAGATACCGGTCCACAGACTTCCATGAGCACAGAAGTGACTCAAGGCCCCTTTTGTCCTCCTCACCTCTGTGGAGGTACCATGCAAAAGTTCAGGCAGGGAGAGACCTAGGGAGATGGAAGGAGCTGCCCACATCTCAGCACCTCTTGCTTGATTGTTTGAAACAAAAGCATCTGTAGCTTTTATGATGCCAGATCTGGGGAGCCCCACATAGCCCATGGGGCCTGCAGCTGGAGTCTGCCTATCTGGCAAAGGGCACTGCCATCATTGCTGCAAGAGAGGACAACCCATGTGGCCAGTCACTGCTCAGAAATCAATCCTTATTCCCCATCTTGAGCATTTCATCAGCTTTGGTCCCCTGCAAGCTTGTGCTCCTAGGCATGCTGGAAGCCTTTAATTTAGCAGGGAAAAAAAATGCAGAACAAGATCCAGTGGTGGGAAACTACATAAATGCAGACTAGCTGGATGGTGCAATGTTTAATAGAGAGGGCAGTTAAACACAAGAACAAATCATCTATGGACGTGCTGTTTTTTTACCACTGCTGCATTAGGCAAGACCAGATAGCTTTAGGCTGCGCTTTAGCTGTTGGGTGGGTGGAGAGACAGACTTCTGACTTGGTTACACTCCATGCAGCCTTTTTGATTTCAATGAAGTTTGAATGGAGGCATAAATCACTAGAGTTTGGTCCTGTTTCTAGAAGGGGAGGGCTAAAAGGCGCATCCTGCTATACGAAGTCCTCGGGTTTCTGTCAGAGTGACTCCGAGTTTGGGGTAGGGTGAGGTTTGGATAATCTCTGCAGGGCACCTCCTCATGTAGTGCAACCAAAGAAAAGCCCCAACCCAGCAGAGGCACAGTGACCAACTACGCCCGAGAGTGGCGAGGCTGAGTTGTCAGCTGGAGCCGGCCCATCAGGTGTGCGTACTGCAGAGCTAGTGAGCCAGGGGCCTGTGTCCCAAAGCAGGTTGAAAGACAGTGAGAAAGAGAATCCTTTCATCCCTCTTTCTAGTGGGAAAATTACCAGTAGTTACAAAAACCTTGAGGTGTTTTTGATGCACAGAGAGATGGCCAGCCAGACACAGCCCCTTCTCTCCCCTGCTGCAACCCGTCTGTGCGCCCACACAGGGACTTTGTTGTGGCGTCAAAGCCAACCGGCTGGGGGGAGGGGAGAGGAAAGGCCCAGAAGCAGCCATGATAGAGAAAGGCAAGGAAAAATCTCATGTCCTTTCCAACCCTTGGCTGCTGCTGTTGTCATGGTAACCAGGAGAGGCGCGGAAGCAGCAGAAGATCCTATTAAATGGGATCAGTTCAAAGCAGAGGCCATGTCGGCCCCGCCCGGGCAGCGGAGGGAACAGGGAGCAGCAGCCAAGGGTCGGTGCTGGGCCTTGTGCCTGGCAGGAATGATCTTTCATTTCCTACTCTACATCTTTTGTCCTGTGGAAGGGCCAGTCTGAATCACTTGTCCTGGGTCATGTTTAGGCATTGCCACCCTTCGGGACAGAGGTGCGAGAGCAGGAGGGGAAGGGGAGGGCTGAGGGGATAAGCGGAGCTGCGTGGTACCTCGCGGGTCGCGAGTGAGGGGTGCTGGTGGAGCGGGGGCAGGTCTCAGAAACCATTCTGTTATGTCTGTCAGAGGACGCTGAGGGAAGCTTTTGGGGCAGTTGTTTTCTTCTCTTTTCTCCTCATGGAAAAGGTCTTGGTCACTAAAAAACTGAGGGGAGAGGGCTGAAAAAAAAACAGACAGACGTTCTCAGAAGATTCCCAAGTAGGCCAAACCAGGGGTCATCTGCTTTAATGAGCAAAAGCTCTCCAAGACACCTCGTTCAGAGAAGTGTCTTGCAGCGTCTTTCTTCAGGGTGCAGAAAAGGACCCTCCAGCTGTTCTCTACCTTCAGCCTGTCTCAGCTGCAGGACCCGTCACTTATGAACCTGACCTCTGTACCACTTTCCTGCATCTCTCCCAGCAGCTGCTGCTGTAAGCTGGGTTATAAGCACCTGGTACTATGGCTGGTTATGATAAAGAGCCATATGTCCTTCCCTGGCCTTGCAATACACCCTTGGAAGATCCTGTCTTTAGGATAATTGCATTCCCCCTGTTCCACTGAAGTTACTGATCTGCTGGCTCACAGTCCTGCCCGTAGCCACTACTAATCCCAATGCAGTAAATCCCCACACCAAGGGAACCCCTTGGAATTTTTCTTCTAAAGGATTTTGGGGCTCACAGTGCCCCCAAGCCCTGCTCCTATCCCAGACAAGTGTTGCTACTGGGCTCCACACATCTTCACAGCAGTCAGCAAAGTGCCCAAGAGACTAGATGGCTTGGGGACAGGGAGGGAAATGAACACTTCTGCCTCCCCCTTGCTGGCTCCTACCCATATGCTCCGTCTCCAGGAGACACACAGAAGGCCAAACAGTAATAGGGATGAGATTAGCCATCAGAAGACAGCATGAGAAATACAGCAGCACTGTCTTTGTAAAACTGGAGCTCATCATCAACACAACATTGATGACAGAACAAAATGACATTGAAATCTTGACCATTAAGATGACCAATGCCTTAATGACATTTGTCTATAAGCCTCTGCCTTTGTGAGTCCAAGAAACCTAGACCATGAAAAAGCACACATGATCATTGGTGACTTTAATAGTCACTGTGTCATATGGGGTTACAGAGAAAACAATGAGAGTGGCAACTTGGTTGAGATGTGGGCCAAGGCATACCACTTAAGCCTGATGCATGACTCAAAGCTACCTGGGTCTTTGACTAACTCCTGATGGAGATGAAGCTATAATCCATACCTTGCCTTTGTTGACAGCAATATAGAAGTTATATGCAAAAAAGACATGTTGGAACCCATTCCCCACATATAGCACAGGCCAATCACTATCAGTGTCACAGTAGCCATAACACCAAATATGGTACCAATATGCAGACCCTTCAATTTTAAGAAAGCAGACTGGAGAGGTTTTTCTGAATATCTTGACAAAAAAGTCCCACATATCGAACCAGTCTTGGATAACTACAACCTCTTTGTGAATGCACTACGCAAAACCTTCAAGAGGTAAATACCTCTAGGATGCAGAACTGAGCATACACCAGGGTTTACTCCCATGCTAGCAGACAGATACAAAAAACGCTAGCAAATTTTTCAAAGAGATCCTTTCCTTAGAAGGCAGTATTGTGGCAGGGACAGTTCTAACTAACAAGCTCCAAGAAGAAATGCGACAGAAATGGAAAGAATTGATTGAAGGAATAGATATGACCCACACTAGCAGGAAAGCATGGTTAACCATTTGCAAGCTGAGACATGATCTGAAGAAAACATAGCAATACCACAACATCAAAGCCAACCAGGTGGCTCACCACCTTCTCTTCAACACTAAAGCATCAAACAAACAGCCTAAAATATGGAATAGATGGCAAACTGATCTGAAGGAAAATCAATTTAACATGTCATACACAATGGATGACCTTGATGCTGGAATAAGTCACCTGAAGAACAGCAAAGCAGCTGTACTCGATGACATATGTACGGAGCAAATCAAGCACTTTGGTCCCTCAATGAAGTTATAGATATTATACCTTTTTAACAATTGCTCATCGACCCTAAGAATACCTAAACTATGGGGACAAACCTGTGTAATAACTCTATTAAAGCCAGGATGCCTCTGCCTCAAAGAACTTTAGGTCAATGTTATTTCTGTGCCATTTTTATAAGCTTTACAAAGCTTTATAAGCTTCTGCTCAATGGTCTTTCACCTCACAAACAACATCTAATACCAAAACCAGCCATATTTAGACTAGAGAAGTCCTGCACTGGCCAACTACTAAACATCACCCAGCATACAGAAGATGGATTTGAGAAAGGGATGATAACAGGTGTTGTGTTTGAAGACCTATGAGCAGCTTCCAACAGTCAACCACCGAAACCTGCTTGCCAAAGTCTATAATATGATGCACAACTACCACCTAGTGCAGCTCATCCAATCTTTTTTATGTAGAACTGTACAAGAAACAGAGCCTCTGGAGATGACAATGAAATGGCCTCCCACAGGGTACCATACTGTACCCATCCTTTTTTATATACCAATGACCAACCCATACAGCGTAATATGGGGAGATTCATATATGCTGATGCATCATGTTGCAAAAGAAGGACATTGGCATTGTCAAGAACAGATTAACACTGAGCAACCTCTGAGATTACTACAATAAGAACCAGCTTTGCACCAAACCAACCACAATGTTTCACCTACACCATAGAGAAGCCAAGTAGAAATTAAACATCACCTGGGATGGAATCCCACTGACTAATCATCCAGAATCTGCATCTTTGGGGGTTATACTGGACCGAACACTTACCTTCCAAGCACATGTAGAGCTGACTTTCCCTTTCGTCTTCGCCTGCAACAGCATAATTTGAATGTTGCTCATCTCAAAGTGGGAAGCGAGCCCAGCTACATTGTGGTGAACCACTGCAATTGCCTTGTTACTCCATTGCAGCGTATGTATGTCTAGTGTAGGAACAATCGGTTCATGCCAAGAAACTAGACCCAGTTCTAACCAGCAGCTGCCATGAAGTAACAGGATGTCTAAAGCCAACATCGAAGGATAGCCTGTATTTACTGGCTGGCATTGCACCACCTGATATCAGAAGAAAGGTAGTGAGCCAAAAAGAAAGATCAAGGCAGATGGAAGACCGCAGGCATCCACTCTATGATCATACAGAAGTAACATAATGGCTTAAACTGTGAAAGCGTTTTGCGACCAGTATAGCACCACTTGAAAAAAATGGCTGACAGGGCACGATTGAGGTTATGGAATGAAAGCTTGCATGCAATCAGGTGCTCCGAAATGGACCTGAAACCCAGGAGAACCTTCCCAGAGGGGCTGATCTAGACTGGCCTGAATTGCCTGTGCATGCAAACTGGAAGGTCCAAAATAAACATGATAAAATGGGGCTACTCTAATGACATGAATATATGCCAGTGTGATGAAGTGCAGACTATAGAACACCTGCTTGTTTTCCCAATTCTTTGGTGAGACCTGTATGAAGGAGGACCTTGCTGTGGCAATGGAAAGTGCCATCGCTTGTGCATAATTCTGGAAAAACATTTAGCTTATGACAGGGACATGAGAAAAAGAAGAAAAATGCAGCACTGGTCATAAGAAAGCAGCTTCCAATCAGACACTGCCATGTGATACCCAGGCTATGGGCACAGGCCAGTTTTTAGTAGGATGAAGGCATGAACTAACCTTGCAGCAGATACACATGGGTACCTTGTTGGCAGCCTTAGCTGGAGACTGACATTTTCCTCTTTGTGTCATGGGAGCTGCTCCAGGGCAGACTGACACATGCTTTGTCTGGCATGAAGGGAGCTCACAGTCCCCCTGCCCCTACTGCACGTGTTCAGCAGAGCACAGAACATGGGAATCCCCAGATGAGATTTTGGAAGGCCCCAGGGGGTTTAGATGCTTTTGCTAATAGAGAGCTGGTATCCGAGTCTCAGAGCAGCACCTCTACAAGTACCACACCCACAGGGAGACATCAGGCCCAGCTCCAGCCGCAGCCCTAACCTGGAGTGAAGTATTCCCAGCAGGTGCTGTGCTCCCATATTCTCAGCCTCCAAGCTAATATTCATGCAAGGCCATCCATCATGCTCTGAAGTTTATGGAAGGGATGGCATTTAATTTCCTAGTGGCTAAAATCAGAATGGCGATAAATTGCACCAGAATGACATGATCCCTCTGTTCCTAGGCAGCCAGGAGCTTGAGAGATAACAGCACCATCCACTCCCATGGACACTGCAGGCCACCTTGCAATAAAGCTATTATTCAGCCATGCAGAGGGAATGGTGGTTTTACCATTAACCCTGCTCATGCAGCAGCACTCAACTGATTCAGAGCCTCCATCTGCCTCCCAGTTTCCCTCTGCCAGTTGGAGGGCTACTCCCCAGTCCTGTGCCAGCCCTATATCTGGTGCAGACAATGTTTCCCAGGGCCTGATATAACTGTGCTGGTTGGTATGTTGAAGAGCAGAATCAAAGTTCTTGTTACCCACCCCCTCCTGCCCACTCTCCACCAGCAGGCATGGGTGGGTGTCGCTGCATGATGGAGGTGCTCTCCCCTCCAGGCTGTCATCCTTTGCCATGGCACTTGGTGCAGAGGAGCAATTAAATGGCTCATGCCTGCCTAGTCTCCTGAAAAAGGGGTGCAGGATGGGTGGCCCCCAGATGCCTGACTACATTCAAACATAACAGCTAGGAGATAGAAATAAACATCCCATTGTTCTCAACACTGCCTCACAGGTGTAGACTGCTTCTTATTGGTCGATTTTTTTCATTGATATTCCCCAAATGTTGAGTGTTGAAGACATTTTCTGTTCCTGATAAGCATCACAGATGGCTTGTTTTAGCCAGTCTTTCCCATGCATGTACACATACACATGCATTTAGACACCATCTCTCTCCTCACACACAAATTCTCACATTCACACACACGTTCAGTTCACCACATTGCAAGCTGCAGAGCCCTGCCAAAGCCTCCTACATCCACCAAGCCTACTGGGGATTTTGGTCATTTTTCCACATATCTCCCCAAAGACATCATTCCTAACTAGTACTCAGGCTGCCATCCTTGTGAGGGCCCATCTCATGTGTTTCCTCTGACATCTGACTTGTAATTTCTGAGTACAGGAAAGACAAGGAAAAGTGGACCCTGTGGGGATCAGAGGCTTATTTAGTACAAGGGCATACAGAAGATAGGCACAGGCATACACTGTTTATAAAGCCTTCCCCTCAGATCACATGCTCTACACCCACAGCCTTGCTAAGCTTCCAGAGCATACAGCCACTTCTGGCACTTCGGTGCCACAACATGACTCTGGGCTCTGCCAACCTCCTGCTCAGTAAGATTGAGACTGGAGCAGCTCCTCCTACAGCCACAGATGCTCCAGCACTCCCAACAGCACTCACCAGCTGGCCAAGGTCAGGAGAAAGTACTGCAAGCTTCCCACAACCCTTACACCTACACTGCTCCGAGACAGTGGGGTGCCCAGCAAAATGGACTCCTGGCCCACGGCTGGTGCTGTCAGGAGCCAGGGCAGCAGGCAAGCTAAATAGCCCCCAGCTGGCTCTGGTTACCTGAGTGGGCCTGGCTCCCAGTGCCTAATGACTTCCAGCTGACCCCAGTTACCTGCATGGGCATGGCCACTTGCTTGTAAGCAGCAGCTCTTTCAGTGCCTAGGAAGCTAGTCAACAGGAGAGGTGTCTCATTGGCTAGCTGTAGGCTTCTGATACCACAGTCTTTGTTTCTTGGTTCCTGCCTCTCTGTTTCTAATGGCCTGGGTTCCTGCCTGTTGCTTTCTGTTTCTTGGCTTGACCCCTGTTCCTGCCTCCTGATTCCTTGCTCCACACTTGAGCTCCTGACCCCTTTACTCCAACCTGACTTACTGGTTCTTGATCCTTTTGCTCCAGACTCTAGTCTAGACCCCTGTCCAAACCCCAGGCACCAGCTTACAGCTTTAATTTGGTGGCAACCACATCCAGGTCCTGCATAGCTGTAGCTACCTGCTCCAGATTCCCTGCCTCCTATTCCTGACACCCCCACCCTGCTCATTGCTCTACCCAAGGTGACTGCCCACATCTCAGCCCCACATACCTTCCTGATTCCTCTCTGTCCGCGCAGCTCCTGACTCTAGTTGGGACCCTTGTTCCCTAACTTTGTCTATTCCTCAGCTTCTGGGTTGTGATCTTCTGGGGTCAAGTCCTGACTGCCCACATCCCTTTTGTACCATGGATATGCTTCTTATAGCAGGGCTTATAACACAAATGCAGAATCTATATAGATTCATAGATACCTAAATTGTAAGGCTAGAAGGGACCTCAGAAGATCATTGGGTCCAGCCCCCCTACACCAAGCAGGAAAGGCTGGGGTCAAAATGACCCCAGCAAGGTGACCATCCAGTCTTCTCTTGAAGATCTCCAGAGTAGGTGATTGCACTGCCTCTGGAGGGAGTTTATTCCACAGTCTGGACACCCTGACTGTGAAGAAGTTTTTCCTAGTGTTGAGCCTGAAATGGTCTTCCAGAAGTTTGTGGCCATTGCTCCTAGTTTTCCCCATGGGTGCCCTGGTGAACAGTTGTTCACCAAGCCCTTGATGTACACCTCTGATGTAGTTGTAAGCTTCTACCAAGTCCCCTCTCAGCCTTCTTTTTTCAGGCTGAAGAGTCCCAGATCGCTCAGCCTTTCCCCATATGGCTTGCTGCACAAGTCTCTGATCATATGGGTGGCCCCTCTCTGGAATCTCTCAAGCTTTACCATGTCCTTGTTAAAGTGTGGTGCCCAGAACTGGATGCAGTACTCCAGCTGTGGTCTCACCAATGCCAAGTAGAGTGGGAGAATCATTTCTTTGGTTTTGCTGGAGATGTATCAATTGATGCATGCAAGGGTATTGTTAGCCCTGCTGGCTACAGTGTCGCACTGCTGGCTCACATTCATACTATGATCTATTATTACTCCCAGGTCCCATTCATTCGTAGTGCTGGTCAGGTTGGCATTGCCAAGCCTGTAGGTGTGCAGGGGATTGTTCATCCCCTGTAATGCGATGCTGCGGCTAGTAAAGTGACCAAAACGCTGGCTTGCATCCATAGATGCTTCTCAAGCAAGTCCCGGGACGTCATTCTCCCCTTGTACGCGGCCTTGGTGAGGCCACAGCTGGAGTACTGCATCCAGTTTTGGGCTCCGCAGTTCAAAAAGGATGTGGAGAAGCTTGAGAGAATCCAGAGGAGAGCCACGCACATGATCAGAGGTCAGGAAAACAGACCTTATGACGACAGGCTGAGAGCCATGGGGCTCTTTAGCCTGGAAAAACGCAGGCTCAGGGGTGATCTGATGGCCACCTATAAGTTTATCAGGAGTGACCACCAGGATCTGGGGGAACGTTTGTTCACCAGAGCGCCCCATGGAATAACGAGGTTGAACGGTCATAAACTACTACAAGACCGCTTCAGGCTGGACATAAGGAAGAGTTTCTTTACTGTCCGAGCCCCCAAGGTCTGGAACAGTCTGTGGTGGTTCAAGCACCTACTCTGAACACCTTCAAGAGCAAATTGGATGCTTATCTTTCTGGGATCCTATGACCCCAGCTGATTTCCTGCCCTTTGGGCAGGGGGCTGGACTCAATGATCTTCTGAGGTCCCTTCCAGCCCTAATGTCTATGAAATCCTCAGGTGGAAAACTTTACATTTCTCAACGTTGAACTTCATGTGGTTCCGGTCTGCCCAACTTGCAAGCCTGTCTAGGTCCACCTGTATCTGCAGCCTATCTTCAAGCGTGACCATGCTTCCCCATAACTTGGTATCGTCCATGAACTTGGCCAGACAGCTCTTCACCCTCACATCCAAATCATTCATGAAGATGTGGAATAGCACTGGACCAAGCATGGACCCCTGAGGGATGCCACTGGCCTCTTCTTGCCAGGACGACACAGATCCGTTCATTAGAATTCTCTGGGTCCTACCCCGCAGCCAGCTTCCCACCCACCTGACTGTCTCACAGGTAAGCCCACAGTCTTCCAATTTTCTCATGAGACCATAGTGGGATACCAGATCAAAAGCTTTTTGGAAGTTGAGGTATATAATATCAACTTCCTCTTTCTTATCCAGGTGGCGAGTCACCTGATCATAAAAGGAGATGAGGTTGGTAAGACAAGACCTGCCTGCGACAAAGCCATGCTGGCTGTCATTCAGAATCCTAACTTCTGCAAGCATATTGCACATAGACTCTTTAATGCATTTTTTGAGGATTTTCCCTGGGATAGAAGTTAGGCTAATTGGCCTATAGTTACCCAGGACCTCCCTCCTCCCCTTCTTGAAGATGGGCACAACATTGGCCCCCTTCCAGTCCTCTGGGACCTCCATGGAGCATCACAGGTTTTGGAAGAGATTCACCAGGGGTTCTGTGATTACTTCGGCCAAGTCCTTCAGCACTCTCAGACGATGTTCATCCAGTCCTGCTAACTTATATACATCCAATTTCTTTCATAGTTTCATAGTTTCATAGTTTGTAGGGTCGGAA
>NW_017729002.1:19507593-19511229 GCF_001723915.1 Gavialis gangeticus
TTGTTGAGCAGTGGCCCCATACTCCCATTTGTTTTCCTCCTGTTCCTTACATACCTAAAGATGGACTTCTTGTTGTCCTTGATTCCCATTGCTAATTTTCATTCAGTTGCCACCTTAGCTTTTCTAATCTGATCCCTACAAGTGTGAGCCTCCTTGGGGGCTGTTCCTAGCTTCCAATGACTGTTTGCTTCTTCCTTAAGAGGACCATGATGTCCCTTTTTAGCCAAAAGGACTTCCGAGCCCTTTTGCTACATTCTGTATGGGAATGGACTGACTTTGCGTTTCAACGATTGTGTCCTTTACAAACAACCACTCTTTGTGCACTCCTTTTGCCTTCAGTTTCTGGTCCTGCAACATGTTATCTGATTTGTCTGCCTTGCAGTGAATGTAATGGTTTCATGGTCGCTATCGAGCCAGGCTGCCATCTCTGTTTAAGTTGGTCACCAGGCCGTCTCCTTTGGCCAGGAACAAGTCTAGAAGAGCATTACCTCTGGTTGACCCTCACATCTCCAGTGTCAAGAAAAGCTCTTTAAGCAGGTCAAAAAGGAACATGACCGATCTGACTTCGCTGAGTGTTCCTCCCAAGAGATGTCTGGATAAATGAAGTCTTCCATGATGACCATGCCCCATGCCCATGCAGCCTCTGTTAGTTCTAGGGGAAACTCTAGATCAAGTTCCTCACCCTGGTTTGGTGGTCTGTAGTATACACCTACAGTTAGATCTTTCTTGCCGTGCCCCCCATCACAACTTGACCCAGAGGGTTTCAAGCCATTCTTCTTTGGAGCCAATGTTGGCCTCCAAAGAGGTGTACTGCTCGTTCACATATATATATAAAAGGCTTAGACTGTGTGTCTGTCTGTGTGTCTGTCTGTATGTCTATAACACTCTTGGGGGGTGTGGCTCCTGGCAGGACATGGCTCCAGCCAGTGCTGTGTCAAGAATGCCTGTCAAGAGTGGGCCAGGTGGACATGGAGTGGGGGAGGGAGGTAGTGGGGGTAGCACAGAGCTGGACAGCAAGGGAGGGGGCTGGACATGGAGCAGTGGCAGGGCAGGGTGGTGGGTGGCGGTAGTGGCCGCTGCATGCAAGTTTCTTCCCTCTCCAGCTCCTGAGAGGTGGCGGCAGTACAGGGTGGTGGGTGGCGATGCTCCATCCCCACCTGCCCCCCCATCATTCTTGATGGGCAATTCACTAGTAATCGTATACCTAGTAAATGCTTGATATGAAATGCTTGAACTGAATGCCAAAGGCACCAGTGCAGGGGTTGTCAACCGGGGATATGCGTACCCCTGCGGGTACTTGGACTGGTCCTAGGGGGTACGCGTGAGTGGGTGGGAGCAGAGCGCTGCCACTGCCCAGAAGCAGGGCCGAGGCAGGATGAGGGCAGCAGTGCCCTTCTGTGGGGCAGGGAAGCTCGCACACGATGGCCACTGCCGCCACACACCAGCCTGGTGAGCTTTTCCGCCCCACAGAGGGGCACAGCTGCTCTTACCCCAGCCTGGTGAGCTTCCCTGCCTTGCCCTGACCCTGCTCCTGGGAGGCAGCGGTGCTCCATCCCCCCCACCTGCATGCCATCACTATCTCTTCCCACCCACACTTGACTTCCGGCCACGCGCTACCTCCCCCCACTGTCCTCGACTGCATGCTACTCCTGCCCTCCGCTCAGCATCTGGCTGCCACAGGTACTTAGACTAAAAAATGTTGAAAACCCCTGCACTAGTGAATAGCAGGCTGTTAACTGTTGGGATTGCACCTGGTATTCCCCATTGTAAATCACAGTTTGATCAGTGTGCAGTTATGTTGTTTTTCCACGTGTTCTGCAACCACGCTATTTAAAATTAAGGGAATGAACAAGAGTGCGCTAAGAGGTAATCTTTCCTATTTAATTCAGTTACCTGGATCTGTGCTATGCTTGGACCAAGAACAGCCAGAAATCTCAGTTATTTCAGTATGACTGTTTCAGGTTCTTTCCTATATTAATTTCAGATCTCATGGTTGAATGCTGTATCTTCTAGAGCAGAATTCACATCTACCCAGACCAGACATCCCGTGCTACGCTCCTATGCTTTTCAATACCCACTATGGGCATTACTGATTATTCTGAGTATTTAAGACTTTATAAAAGCTATGTCCTAACACCATGTTCTCTGCAGCAACAACATCTCTGTATTACTAATCAACCTTCATGCTTGGAAATAGTTGGGCATCCATCTTCCTACAATTATTCTCTCAAGCTGTTGTAAGGTTGGTCATTTTGTTTCATGTTGGAGCTTGTCAAATTTTGTTTCAGAACCGGGTGGTCCATGAGTCATATTTATTTCAAATTCCTCTTTGCATAGCTCCTCGCTTTCCCTATTTTTGGAAATCCTTAAAAGCTGATCAGCTATATGAAGCACATTTAATGAGTACTTTTGCAATGTCATCCTTTATCTCGTGAAATCTGAGTGAAGCTTTGTACAATAGTTTTTCTAATATGACTTCCAATATTTTTTATTTCAGCTAATTTTGGCCCTTAAACATTGTTAAAAACCCACTCACCAGCCAAAATCACTGCCTTTCGTGGTCATGCTGAGTCATTGTCAATCTGTTATATTTTGGAAACACCAGTATGTGTGACCAGGGAATTACCTTGCAGAATGCCAGTCCTCAGAGTAGGTATTTATGCATCATCTGAAGTCTTGCGCTCTTTAATCTGAATGTATTTCAGTTTAAGGTTTGTTTCTTTGGCTCTCTACAGAATCTTACATGGGTTCCCATTTTTGTTTTGATAATTTGTGTCCCAAATTAGCAGCTCATTAATAATTATTTTTATCCTATCCAGAACCTCAAGTATTTTACCTAGGGACAAAATGAATCACTTGTATTGTATAAACCAAGACAAAAAATGGTGTTCTAGTTTGAGCAGAAGGTACAGGTTTATTGCAGAAATTAGCGGGTGAAGCTTTTTGTCCTTTGTTATACAGGAGGTCAGGATAGATTAACATAATGGTCCTTCCAGCCTTCAGATCTGTGAGTTCCTGCAAGTTCTGAAGCATGAGATTCTGATATGCTTTGGATGCTGGTGCAGCCTGATACGAAGTCACTCAGATGTGTATAAAGGGCAAGTTTTTATATTTTGCCTGTTGAATGAGAGCTCCTAATCCTTTGACCTGCATCCAAAACTGATAACACTCCTGCATGTTGACATCTGTGCCCTGTCTGTGCCCTGTGCCCTGTCTGTGTCCTCTTGGCCTTCTTGATATCCTTAGGATCTTTACAAATTCAATACTTGTTTGAGTTTTTTCAAGTTCTTTCTATTAACCACATGGGTTGATGCCTGTGTGAGCTCAGCACCACCCCATTTTATCATCTGATCTAGGATGTGTTACTGTATTTTTCAGTGCTAAAGAGGCTTTATGCGGTGTCTGTATTTTTGTCATTGTCCTGGGATCATTAACAATGTGTCATATCATATCCTTTGTGCACCCTGGTGCTGTAATGAGCTCAACACATTCTTTAAGAATATCTTTTTGGATCCTTTATGAAAACAGGTAATGCACCCACTAGATGGGCAGCTGGCCCTTCAAGTCCAAGCACACATGGAAGGTCATAGATTCATAAACATCAGGGCTAGAAGGGACCTCGTGAGATCATTGGTT
>NW_017729002.1:19516229-19518660 GCF_001723915.1 Gavialis gangeticus
TAAGAATATCTTTTTGGATCCTTTATGAAAACAGGTAATGCACCCACTAGATGGGCAGCTGGCCCTTCAAGTCCAAGCACACATGGAAGGTCATAGATTCATAAACATCAGGGCTAGAAGGGACCTCGTGAGATCATTGGTTTCAGCCCCCTGCCCAAGAGGCAGGAAGTCAGCTGGGGTCAGATCACCCCAGCAAGATAATCATCCAAGCGTTTCCAAGGACCTACTGCACTACTTGATGTCTCTGCTTAGTGGTGCATGTCCTTATAAACAGATACCCAAATGGTTCTGCCACACAGGCTTTGTAACAGGATAGTTTGGCCTTGGAGGCACCAGAGTCCCTGACACCAGCCTCCCCTCCGTAATTATCAGGCCCATCTGGCAAGGGACCAAGGCATTATAAAGCCAGCAGCTTAACTGAGGGAGATAGCTGCCTGCCATAGACTAACTAGTAAGGGGAGGGAAGGGCAGGTGCTTATGGCGTTGACAGCAAAGGAATGGTTTTGCTGAGTACTTTACCTACATTTTTGCACTGGGTGGAATAAAGCTGAGCCCTAAACATGGCCCTGGGCATGGCTGTGAGTCCTTCCTAGGCTGACAACACAGGCCAGCTGCCTTATATGCAGTCAAGCATCTGCTCATGGGGTCCTTTTGTGTCTGCTCCATGATGCAAGTTCAAATTGTCATTCCCACATTGCACAGTCACTAATCTTCCCCTGCACACTGGCTGGGACTGCCCTGCATGCAGCTCCTGGGTCTGTTTGCTCAGTCTTTAGCCTGACACACATGGGAGGAAGAGATAGGGTTCTGCGTCCTGACTCCTGTGGCTACTTTTGCATTGGGAGTTTGGCACCCCCACTAATTCCACATCACCTCTTATGGCCCCCTCTGTGGAGAGAGTATCACAGTCAGCGAGCTTGTGCCTCTCTCTCTACAGTACCTCCTGCTAAGAGAAGCCAGCACTCCTGGACTAAGCTAGGGGTGCTTAACCTCTGCTTCATGGGCCAGATCCAGCCTGCAGACCTGTCACCCAATCTGCAGGGCTTCCCACAGGTCTGGAAATTTGGCATTAATTGCCACTCCTGTTGCTAAATTTCTGGACCTGTGGGGAGCTCCACTGGCAGGACAACATAGCTCTGTGTGCTACATCGCTCCAGGACATGGCTAGGTCCAGACACATGGAGGGGTTGGGCTGGCATGCAACTGAATCCAGGTGAAGGGGTTGGGTCAGGCCAGTTAGTCCATCTGGGGACCAACCCTGCACAGCTGGATTTGGGCACGCAGGATCTCACCCCAAGCTGGCTGACCCCATGCAGAATCTGGCCCATGGACAAACCCATACCACTCATCCAGGCCATGAACCCAGAAGGTTGGCTATACTGCTTTACATCCTCTGCTCATGGGCGAGCCTGGGAGCGTGACTCCCCCAGCATGTGCTGCAAGGGCATTGGGAGAAGGCCTATTGAACAGTACCCTGCAGCTTGTGCTTGATGCTGGGCAGCTTGGAAGGAGTGCGAGAGTGGATTTGAAGCCCCTCCTTTCCAACAGCCTGTGCACAAGGGTCAACAGCTGTGGAGCTGCTCAGAAAAGGAACATCAGGAGGAGAGGGGCCCTCCGGCAATGGCCCCTCCCCAGCCTCAGACAGCTCCTCCATGCCTTGTGAACAGGAGCCTAATGAACTTCATCTCCAGAGCAAACAGCATCAGGTGCTGCCTGCACTACAGAGATCTCCATCCCAAAATAGCCACCGGGAAGGGCAGCAAGAGCAAGCAGCACCTGCGCCAGCAGCAGAAGCTCACCTGGCAACTGGACCGCTGGGAATGCTGGGAGAGAGTTTTAATTGGCTTCCAAGTCCCAGCTGTAGCCAAGGCTCCCCACCCCCACTCCTCACACCTCCCCCCAACACTGCGGTGCCCTCCTTTCAAGAAGGAGCTGCGGAAACAGGCCGACCCTGGAAACAAGCGCTTTTGTGTGAGAGAGAGAAGCAGAAAGCTACAGAGACAGCACGTGCGCAGCGCCTGAGCTCATCCATAGCCAGAGCTGCTGGGAGCCTATTGCCGTGAGGCTGTTTGTCAGACAACAGGGCTGTGGCAGTCAGAACAGAGCGCAGGAGCCTGCTGGTTTCAGTGACACTCTCACCAGGAAAGAGTCATAGGTCCAGCCTGGGTGGGATTCCTGGTGCAAATGTGGGAGAGGCTGGCCAGCACAGCCAACAGCCCAGTGGCCCAGTACCCTGGTCACCAAAAGATCACCTACGAACCTGCTAATTAGCACTGAACACTATTGCATGTCTGTGATAGTATTTGGTGCTGCCTTGGGGTTCACCAGAGATGCAGAACACACAAGTCCAAGCCCCCATCATGCCTGATTCAGGCCGCGTCTCTCTCTTCACTAGTGCCATAACCCTTAGGCCATGGTGTGCTTGGGGTGG
>NW_017729002.1:19523660-19526659 GCF_001723915.1 Gavialis gangeticus
TGGGGGGGGGGGGGGGGGTCTGTCCTGTTGGAGCTGTTCTGCTTTGTATAAAATACATCCCCACTGGAGCAATGAATGACCAAGAACAGGATCCTGTTTCACTTTACTCACTCAAATCATCCTCACTCAGCTGCACAACCACCACCTTTGGCACTCGCTGCAGTTTTGCAGTCCTAAACCATGGGCTGCAAAGACATATGAGCAATTGCATGGATGCTGAGCCGGCGCAGTTGGCTGCACTCTAGCCAGAAAGATACACAGCTCCATACATGTGCATTGGGTGGGCAAGAGTCAAGAGATCGTACCCACTTGTCAGGAGTCAGGGAGGAAGCCACACAGACAGGCCCCCAGCTGGCCCCCATCACCTGGGTGGGGCTGGCTGCTAGAGCATCACCAGCTGGTCCCTGTTAAAGGGCCTAGGTACAGCACCCTTGCAGTACTCTGTAGACTCCCAGCAAGACAGGTTCTCCTTCTCTCTCACCCCAGGGCTCCTTATTTCTTGCTTTAAGTTCCCTAATCTGGCTCCTGATGCCTTACCAGAGCGGTGCCTTCCTCAGTGCTGCATCTTTCTGGGAAACTAAGAAGAGCAAAGACCTCTTTTTCACAACACCCAGGTGTGAACTCACCTGTTGTCTGATGCAATCCAGGTACCTGGCAATGTGCCTCCTGTGCAGGAAGTGCCAAGGGGATGGTTCCCCTCAGTGACCTACTCTGGGTTCCAGCCAGGAGTGGGAAGTCCAAAGGGACAGGGCCCTGCCTGAGTCCGTGTGGGGCAGATGCCACCCAAGCTGCGACTCAAGCTGTGCAGTCTCTGTTCATAGAATCATAAGAAATTAGGGTTGGAAGAGACCCCAGGAGGCCATCTAGTCCAACCCCCTGCTCAAAGCAAGGCCATCTCCAACTAGATCATCTCAGCCAAGGCTTTGTCAAGCTGGGTCTTAAAAACCTCCAAGGATAGAGATTACACCATTTCTCTGGGCAACGTGTTCAGTGTTTTACTACCCTCCTCATGAGAAAATTCTTCCTAGTATCTAACTTAAACTTCCCTTGCTGCAACTTTAGACCACTGTTCCTTGTTCTGTCATCTGCCACCACCGAGAACAGTCCAGCTCCATCCACTTTTGAACCTCCCTTCAGGAAGTTGAAGACTGCTATTAAATCCCATCTCAGTCTTTTCTTCCCTAGAGTAAATAAGCCTAGTTCCCTAAGCCGCTCCTCGTAAGTCATGTGCCCCAGCCCCTGAACCATTTTTGTTGCGCTCCACTGAACTCTGTCCAACTTGTCCACATCCTTTCTGTAGTGGGGGGCCCAAAACTGGACACAGTACTCCAGATGTGGCTTCACCAGTGCTGAATACAGGGGAAGAATCACTTCCCTTGGCCTGCTGGCAACACACCTACCAATGCAGCCCAGTATGCTGTTATCCTTCTTGGCAGCAAGGGCACACTGCTGGCTCATTTTCAGCTTATTGTCCACTGTAACCCCCAGGTCCTTTCTGCAGAGCTGCTGCCCAGCCAGCCAGCCCCCAGCCTGTACCTGTGCATGGGATTGTTATGTTCTAAGTGCAGGACTTTGCATTTTTCCTTGTTGAACCTCATGAGATTTCTTTTGGCTCAGTTCTCCCGTTTGTCTAGGTCACACTGAACCTAGCCCTACCCTCCAGTGTATCTGCTACTCCACCCAGCTTGGTGTCACCTTCAAACTTGCTGAGTGTACACCCTGTGCCATCTTCCAGGTCGTTGATGAAGATATTGAACAAGACTGACCTGTGGGGCTCTCCACTAGATACCAGCTGCCAACTAGACATTGAGTCATTGATTACTCCCCTTTGAGCCTGATGTTCCAACAAGTTTTCTGTCTACCTTACAGTCCATTCCTCCAGCCCATACTTCCTTAGCTTGCCCGCGAGAATGTTGTAGGAAATCATATCAAAAGCCTTGCTAAAATCAAGGTATATCACATCCACTGGTCTCCCCACATCCACAGAGCCAGTCAGTCATCTCGTCATAGAAGGCAATCAGGTTGGTCAGGCATGACTTGCCCCTGGTGAATCCATGCTGACTGTTCCTAATCACCCTTTTCTCCTCCAAATGCTTAGAAATGGATTCCTTGAGGATCTGCTCCATGATTTTTTCCAGAGACTGCGGTAAGCCTGACTGGTTTGCAGTTCCCAGGATCCTCCTTTTTCTGTTTATTAAATATGGGCACTATGGTTGCCCTTTTCCAGCCATCCAGGACCTCTCCTGATTGCTGTGAGTTTTCAAAGATGATGGCCAGTGGCTCTGCAGTCTCATCAGCCAACTCCCTCAGCACTCTCAAATCCATCCTGTCTGGCCCCATGGACTTGTACACATCCAGGTTTCTAAATAGTCTCTAACCTGTTCTTTCACCACTGTTGGCTGTTTGCCTCCTCCCAAACTGTGCTGCTTGGTGCAGTAGTCTGGGAGCTGACCTTGCCTGTGAAGACTGAGGCGAAAAAGACATTAAGCACTTCGGCCTTTTCTACATCCTCCTTTACAAGGTTGCCTCCCCCATTCAGTCAGGGACCCACACTTTCCCTGATCTTCCTCTTGCTATTGACATATTTGCAGAAACTCTTCTTCTTACCCTTCACATCCCTTGCTAGCTGCAACTCCCGTTCTGATTTGGCCTTCCTGACTTCATCCCTGCATGTCCAAGCAGTGCTCTTATATTCCTTCCTAGTTATTTGTCCAAGTTTGCACTTCTTATAAGCTTTCTTTTTTGTGATTTAATTTACTGAAGAGTTCCTTACTAAGTCAAGCTGATCTTCTGCCATACTTGCTAGTCTTCCTGTGCATTGGAATGGTTTGTTCCTGCACTCTCAGCAAGGCTTCGTTAAAGTACAGCCAGCTCTCCTGGACTCCTCTCCCCATCAGACTGGCTTCTCAGGATATTAGGGGTGTGTGACATACACCAATTCAATCTGGATTTGGATTCAGCCCGAATCGGGGACAGTGATATGATTAATTGATTTAAAT
>NW_017729002.1:19531659-19531889 GCF_001723915.1 Gavialis gangeticus
CTCGTCATAGAAGGCAATCAGGTTGGTCAGGCATGACTTGCCCCTGGTGAATCCATGCTGACTGTTCCTAATCACCCTTTTCTCCTCCAAATGCTTAGAAATGGATTCCTTGAGGATCTGCTCCATGATTTTTTCCAGAGACTGCGGTAAGCCTGACTGGTTTGCAGTTCCCAGGATCCTCCTTTTTCTGTTTATTAAATATGGGCACTATGGTTGCCCTTTTCCAGCCA
>NW_017729002.1:19536889-19538067 GCF_001723915.1 Gavialis gangeticus
AAGTGGACTGGAAGTACTTCCAGTCCACTTCTGGGTCTGCCGGGGAGTGCACAAGGGACCCCACCCCCATACCCCCTGGCTAAGCAATCAGCTGCAAGGGGAATCTGGGTGCCCCTCCCAGACCCAGGAGGCACCAGTCACCAAGCTGGGGGGGTGTGGGGGGGCCCCTGAGCACTCTCCAGTAGACCTGGAAGTGGACTGGAAGTGCTTTTGGTGCACTTCCAGGTCTGCTGCCAAGCGCACTGCCCCCCGCACTTCTGTGGGACACTGCATGTGCCCCAGCATCACAGCAATCGCGAGCTGCCTGGTACCTTGAGGTATGCAGAAAAAACATTTAAAGCTGTGTCTATGTCTGAATCGCCAAATCTTTCTGAATCTCTCCGAATTGATTCAGAGGGTTCTGATTTGATTTGGAGAGATTAAAGGGTCTCCTGATTCAATTCAGATTTGGAGATTTGGCCACTGAATCAGACTGAATCTTCATCAAATTGAATCAGGGACCAAAGCTTTGCATAGTCCTAGAGGATATCCTGCCCATGAGTTCCCTGAGCAAGTCAAAGTCTGCTTTTCTGAAGTCCAGGGTCCTTACTCTGATGCTCTCCTTCCTCTCTTCAGGATCTTAAACTCAGTCATCTCATGGTTGCTGCTGCCCAAGCTGCCATCCACCACTACATTCTTCCCTGTTTGTGAGCAGCAGGTCAAGATGAGCATGGCCCCTAGTTGGCCACTCTAGCACTGGCACCAGGAAGTTGTCCCCAGTACTCTCCAAAAATGTCCTGTATTGCCTGCGCGCTGCTGTATTGCCCTCCCAGCAGATGTCAGAATGATTGAGGTCCCCCATGAGATCCAGGGCTTGTGATTGGAAACTTCCGCTAGTTGTTTGAAGAAAGCCTCATACACCTCATCCTGGTCTGGTGGTCTACAGAAAATATCCACCACAATAATACCCTTGTTGCTCTCCCATCTAACCTTAACCCAGACGTTCAACAAGCCAATCTCATTTCATACTGGAGCTCTGAGCAATCATACGGGCCTTTTACATAAAATGCAACTCCTCCTCCTCTTCTCCCCTGCCTATCCTGTAACCATCCATGACAGTGCTCCAGTCATGTGAGCTCCCAGCAAGGCTCTGTTATTCCAAACTAGGCTCGTCGGGGGAAGGGGTAGATGAGGGCGGA
>NW_017729002.1:19538078-19539495 GCF_001723915.1 Gavialis gangeticus
TTGTTTCCCAGGCTCCACGCATTTGTGTACAGGCACCTGAGGTCACTAGTTGATTGACTTGATTTCTCAGGAAGTATGACAGCATCTCCCCTATTGCCCCTGTAGCGGGACACTAGGGTGCCTACTACTAGCATTGGTAATAGGGCTTGGCTGCCAATCAGCAGGGCAGCACAGCTGGGGGTTGCTTAGGCAACAGATTGGGTCAGCTGACCGCCAGGGGGCAGGGCCTGGCTTTTATAAACAGAGAAGGCTGAGGCCAGGGTCAGTTCCCTTCTGGCAGCCAAAAGAGTAACAGCTGTGCTGTAGAGCAAGGCAGAGTAAACCAGCCTGGTTGCCCTACCGCCTGATAGTCTGTAGAATGGTGTGGAGTGGAAAGGACCCTGACGGAGATGAGGAGTAGCCAGGAGGCTTATCTGTGTTGTAGCCGGTTGGCTTATGGCTTTATGTTTCTTGGTTTTGGGTCATTGTTATCACCGGAGGACCAGGTGAGGCTGTAGGGGTGCGAGGAGGCCTCATGGGAGCTCCCCAGGAGTCTGGGGGTTCCTGGGTGCCCTGTTTGGGTACAGCAAGCAGTGCCTGGGAGGCACAGCTGTTTGGCGCCGGTGTGGCGCTGCGTGTGGGGTATTAATCCCCAGCCCATGAGGGTGGTACTTGCCCAGTAGGGCGTAGGACCCCGAGAAGGGTCAGGGGGCCAGGCACGGTGGTGGGCCACCTGAGCCCTGAGCGCGAGAAGCGCGGGACAAGCCCCAGAGAGGGCGAGGGGAGCGCGAGAAGCGCGGGACAAGCCCCAGAGAGGGCGAGGGGAGCGCAAGAAGCGCGGGACATAAGCCCCAAAGGAGGGGGGGAGCCTACTAGGAAGCCCCAGAGAGGGGCAAGGGCCAGCGTAAAAGCCCAGAGTAGGGCGAGCGTGCGGTTGGAGGCCCGCGGCGGGGCGAGCGCATGATTAAGAGCCTGAAGAAGGGCGATCTCATGAGTAGGAGCCCGGAAAGGGCAGGGGGCGCGGGACAGAGTCCGGAGAGGGCGCATACCTATTAGGGAACTCGGAGAGGGCCTTCGTTGGAGAGGTCCCAGTAAAGGGGGTGCGTACATAGGGCGCACAGAGGCATAAGAATGTCGGTACAACTGCGAGGCTTGGGGCATGCTACAGGGGAGGTAGGAGGCACGCATAGCCCATAAGGCGGAGTGCACCAGAACACTGCACATAAGACAAAGGGGGCAGGATAAGCTCAGCACTGCATCCAGGGGACCCCAGGAAAGGCAGCCTCCCATTAATAATACTATAGGACATCAAAGATGTGGCGGGCGAGAAGAGGGTGCTGGGGGGTGACTTGGCACGGTAGGGGCGCTAGGGGGGTCATGGCCGCTCCTGCGCCCTGCCCTGTGACAGCCCCCTCCTGCTTGCTCTTCCTTCAGGTCT
>NW_017729002.1:19544495-19548191 GCF_001723915.1 Gavialis gangeticus
CAAAGATGTGGCGGGCGAGAAGAGGGTGCTGGGGGGTGACTTGGCACGGTAGGGGCGCTAGGGGGGTCATGGCCGCTCCTGCGCCCTGCCCTGTGACAGCCCCCTCCTGCTTGCTCTTCCTTCAGGTCTCCCGCATCCCCACTTACTTCAGGGCTTTGGTCTCCATCCTTTGGTGAACCTAGTTTAATTGAGACTTTCCTACGTGACCCCAGGTTGCCACCCTCCCCCTCCAGCTCTGCTGTTTATTCAGCTCTGGTGGATTCTGCTGTAGCTCTCTGTGACCCTCCCTGTCTCCTCTCTAACTCAGATGGGCTGAGTGTGCCAGAGCAGATGTGGTCAGTGTAGGTACATTATCTTTGCCCTGGGCTGCTACCTGGTGCTATGATCCATACAGAGCGTTCTACAGTGGTGCAGCCAGTAACCCTTCAAAGTGTCACTCCTCTGTGACATTAATGGACAGGCACAATGTGGGAGTGGGGTTTCCATTAGGGCCAGCAACTGAAGACACAATCGGGTGTTTCTCTGTTTCAGTTGGGTTCATCTACATAGGACATATCAAGTATTGCTTCTCTGAACACAGCAAGAATTGAACAGGAGAGAAGTTCTTGGGTCACAGTTCCAAGCCTCTTTTTAGGTGGTCCATAGTCCAAAAAGAGCATGTACTCTCTGGGAGCCACATGCCCAGTCCTTGTTCTGGCATCTTCATGGCTTTCTGGTGCACCTTTCTGCCATGTCTCCATCTGCTGCCTTCACACAGAGACATGACCAGTTCCGCTAACCAGCACCTGACTCCAGTGAACCCTCTTGGGCCCCAAGGCTAAGCTTTGCCTCGTGCCTTGTCATGTGCCTGGGCTTTGGGTGGCAGTCAGCTTCCTGGTCCCCAAAAGTAGCTCAACTACTTTTTAAAGTCAACCTGAATGACAGGAGGCTGTTGCGTGCCCCGCCCCCCCTAGTAGCTTCACCAAGCTTTACAAAGCAAGCCAGAATGAGACTGTCCCAGCAGATCCAGCAGGTTCCACTGCTGCACACAACAGGAACCTCATGATGTGTCACACAGCCGGGGACCCACACAGTGACCCTCTTCTCTAAACACTTCCTCTCAGGCTCTAGCAGGGTGGGGCAAGCACTCATGGTTTGCTCCATTGCAAGTAGCATAGAAACATCTCTCTGGAAATTGGTGACTTGATCCAGGGGAGATACAAGAGAAATTGAGAATACAACTCTAGTCATATAAGGAGGTTAGAATTAAACTCAGAACAGCATGAAGTTGCATTGCAGTGAAGGAAAACCAGACCTTTTGTCTGCTCCTGTGTCTCTATATACATTGTTGCACAGTTCCACTGTTTAACTGGAGATACAGGAGGAGATCTATCCTGACCTGCTGTTTTATACATACATACATACATACATATATGTATGTATGGATGGATGGATGCATTAGCTACTCCCACATACACATTTAGTTTGGTACTATCACTTCTCAGACTTTGGGCTAAGATCAAGTAAGTAGCAAACAAAGGCAATACACAGGAGTTGGGAGGCACAGCTGAGGTGGACCTGAGGGTCTGCACCCCTGCATAATAGGAAGGAAAATGGGATTGAGGAAGGATTTTTAAAGTTCTAGGGTGCCAACTGGGGAGGCTGTTGCTGTTTCTTATCTTCAGGGTTGTCTGTCTGTAATTGTAAGCTGCTCTGAGCCTTTCTGGATAGATGCCCTGTGCAGAGCTGCCAGCTTTGTGCCCTTTGTTTGCTTCTTTGTGGTGAAGGAGGAAACATTTGGAAAACCAGGATTTTTTTCTACTTCTTTTTTAACATTAGATATTCTGGGCGTCCCACCCAGGAAACCTCTGTGAGCAACTGGTAAGACAGCAGCACCAGAGATCTTTGTGCCTATCAGTATTCTATGATCCCAAGGCCCCATGGTGCTATCTCAAGGCCAGGCAGTGTTTGTACCCTCTGGAGTTTACTGACAAAGAGCAAGAGGGGAAACAGAGACACCAGTGGGAGATTCTCAAAGGGGCAAAGGGTATATGGGCACCTGACTCATACTGAAAGACAGGGTGATTCAGGATCTTCCCTCTGTTAGGGGTTTTTAGAAACTCCCAGTTAAAGTGACTCAAAGTTCCCAGCAAAATCCGAAACAAATCCAGAATGGATCTCCTGAGCTCTGCTCCATTGCCCTATCCACTGAACCACAGCACCTTCAAAGACGCCCAGCTTCATTACCTGAGATAAGAACTGCTTCATTCATATTCTTTATACGTTTTGGAACCGGATCTTCAGTCCAGCCAGGCCGCAGTGCACAAGCTGAGGATTTTTCATTAGTATCTTTGTCCACTTAAAACATGGGAGAAAAACATTCTTTGTTAGAAGATCCAAGTCTCCCTTCCTTGAACAAATGGCTGAAGACTCACCTGGTCCCCATCCAGCATCATAGCTCTCAGAGCATAGAATGGCACAAGCCCAAAATCTCTGTTGTGAGTCACTTCTAACACAGCTGATACTGACCCTCAGCCCTTGATGATGTCTTCTACCCAAATGTAAATGGCTCCAGGGAAATTCCTCACTGGGCAGAGGGGCCTGATAATGTCAGCATTAGTAGCTTCAGTTCCCAGTCTTGTCTCAGTGCTGGAAGTTGTGGTGCTGTCCGCACAGTAACTTACAGGATGCCCGCAACAGAAGTACATCATGCCTTCCTCAACTCATATGGGTCATTGCAGCTAAGGCACTCTGACAGGGAACATTAGCTGCTCATAGCAATCCCTCAGGCAGCGCTTAAGTCCTCTATAGTCATTATTGACCCAAATAGAATAGCTCATGCCAAGAGATCAGGGCAGGATCCCTGGGTTGTCTCCCAGGGGCTGGAAGAGGTCAACAGGCCAAGTGGTCTGTGCTTCCACCAGGCACATATCAGCTGTGTGGGTTGTCCTCTGTTGGGAGGAGAGCTGAGGCATAAAAGCAAGCTCAGTGACCTGATGAGTGTGTGGGAGCTGTGTATGACTGGGCATGTGTATCTGAGTGGAGGCAATAACTTGAATCAGTTCATTCAGAGCCATGATAGTGAAACCTGAGTGGCCACTGGAAGACAGAGCCCAGGGCTAACCCAGTGGCACAGGGCCAGCGGCTGGCTGTCCTGTGCTGCCAAGGCTCAAGAGGTCCCTGACCAGTTTGGTTCAAAAAAGCCATTGGGTTATTCTAATCACTGCTGTCACAGCTCTTTCCAGTGAACTCAAAAGCCATGCATTGAAGACTAAGAGGATATGAGTCCCTTGCAGATAGTTAATTCACCATGAGATCTACTGCTCCAAACTGTCTACATACCTGTATATAAGAGTACTTATCACCCAGATATGGGCAGTATGGCAAGGGTGTGCCCATGGTTCTCATGCTAGGCACCCCTTCCCCTGGAACCCCTGCCTGTGCCCTGGGGCAAACAGGGCCAGAAGGGACTGAGAGTGACAATGAAAGCAGAGTGGCAAGGGGACAGAAAAGTTAACAGTTGGGATTAGAAACCAGAGAGATGGAGTGAGCCATGTAGAAGGCTGGGTAGATTTGTACCTTATAGACTAACCAAAGTAGATACTTATATAGAGTACAAGCTTTCATGGGCTCAAGCTCACTTCATCAGCCAAACTGTAGGTGGGTACCCAAGTCCCTGGACCTTCTTTTTGCTCTCTGCAACTTCTCTGACACTCT
>NW_017729002.1:19553191-19602740 GCF_001723915.1 Gavialis gangeticus
AGATGGACAGACAGATGCAGGGAGAGGTGGGGGTTGCCAGGGAGACAGCCAAAGGAAGGCCAGAAGAAATGGGGCTTCTTAACAGATCGTTTCAAAAGATGGCAGCTGGGGAAGTGAAGGGAATTATGGGAGCTGGAGTAACCTGGAGCACAGCACTGCGAGAGACAGGGTGGGGATGAGGAGAGAAGGCCTCTACCAGGAGTATGCATATCCTAATCTCAGAGCTGGGGGCTGCAAATGGAACCTGTCCCAAAAAGGAATGTGACAGATGCCTGTATCCAATACTTTATGTACCATGCACACGGCTGAGGCGGGCTCACTTAGCTGCTCCTAGGCCAGAGAGAAGGGTAGGAGATGGGTTTGACATTTGCATTTCACATCCTTATGCTAATCAAATTTGTGGGAGGAAGGGAGAGATCAGGGCAAGCTTGAAAATTACCCAGGCAGCTTGCCTGACCTCAAGAGTAACCCTCAGAGCGGAGCTCCATCTGCTCCCTCCTTTATGAAGTTCCATGCATGCTCAGGGGCTGTGCAAGCCATCCCTGAGGTCTCCCACATGATCTTGATGAATTGGAGGAGTCAGGAAAATGAGATTCATAGAGAGAGATGGGGGGAAGGGGGATCATCTAATGCAGTCATAATGGGCTCAGGGAAGAGCTGCTGGTGGGGCGAGAGGGCGAGAGAGGGAATCACAGAGACCTATCTCACGGCTTGCATCAGATGATGGATGGAACAGGAGTCAACAAGGCTGCAAAACAGCAGATGATACACAGGCATTGTGCGCTGTCTCCCTCCTTCTGTCTGAGCATTCGGTATCTAATTTCTCCCTGTCTGATTGCCCTCTCTTCAGTGGCTCCTGCCTAATCTGTCTCTAGTTATCCCTACATAATTTCTACCTACCTATTTACTTTTTATATCTAATCTCTCTCTCTCCCTCTAATCTCTGCTTCACAACTTGTCTGCAAACAAATGACTGCTGAAATACCTATAGGCTCTTAGTTATTTCTATGCAAACCTGCAGGTGAACAGTCACCACAGATTAAGAACCAGACTGGACCAGTGCTGTTTGGTTCAGGTCATCAACAGTTTCCAAGCTGAAAATAAATCTGTCGAGTCAAACAAAATGTTTCCTTTGGAGTGATTCAAAACATTTCCTTTCACTTTTCACCATTTTAGAATAAAGTAGGGTGAACGGAACTGTAGAAACAAAAATCTTAAGATTGAAAAAGCAAAATATTTTGCTTCAGACATGTAAAAATGTTTCAATATTTTCTGAATTTTGGGGGGTGGGGGTGGGGCAGGAGCATAGTTTTCTAACTCGACAGTTCCATGAAAATTACTTGAACCTGTAAAATGTTTCCATGTTGCTGAATCTGCCTCTTTTGCCAAAAAAGTTTCATAGGAAAAATCAAGGATGGGTTAAACTTAACATTAATGTAATCAAAAACCCTTTTCATCCCCAATCAGAACATCCAGACAAGCTTGCACTAAAGCAGCTAATGTTGAGAAGGGAAGCAGCTTACTATTTCACTGCCAGCTTGCCTGTATTACTCTCACACCCATCAGCTGTGGGGATAGCAGGTCTTGTACATTATGAGCTATATGGCTATTCTGCTCTGGTTAAAGCAGCAGATTTCAAAGAAGACCTATACAAATGGAGCAGATTTCAGGGAAAGGCAGTGAAGTGCTAGGAACTCTGGGATATGAGTATAAAGGGTAAGGGGGCTGGGCATGCTCTAAGCAGGGCAGAGGTGCCTACCAGCATGAGATCAGCTTCCTAGAGACAATGCAGACATAATCTTGCCTTGTGCAAAGGCTGCAGCTTTGTCTTGCTGACTGGCTGGTTCCTTTGTTTGGTCTGAGATCAGAGAGATTCACTGCATTTCCGCAGACCAAAAATGTACCTTTACACAAACTAAATCCAGAGCTTTTCATTTAGATGCCCTGCCTGGCCTGTCTACAGCCAGTTTCAGAGGCAAGTGAGCTGGCAATTGCTTGGGACCCCAGGCCACGGGGGGCCCTTTGGGCTATGTTAGTATAAGTTATCCAATGCACAGGTTGGGGGATGGAAGGTCTCATGTCTTAGCCTCTTCCTAGGATCTGCAGGAGTCTATGGCTGGACCTGGGTGTATCTATGCTGACCTAAATGTTATATAGCACTCTGACATCTGTTGGGGGGTGGGGAAGAAGAGTGATAGGACCAGGTCACCCTGTGCAGTACAGATACCATGTGAGGGACCAGGAGCTACACCCTGGGGGCCTGCCTTGGCCAGATTATGCCAGCTCCATGTCGAGTAACCAGGGTAGTCAGAGCTCACCCCCCAGGTTCCATAAGATCTTCTCGGGTGTCCTACCCCCAGCACTGCCTGCAACAACCACAGGGTAAGCAACTGGGGGGCTCACCTCTTCCCCCGCTGCTAGCATCATGCTTCATTGTTTGACTTCTCTGTAACCCCATTGGCATTATCTAAGTGTTAATCTCACTAACTTCCCTATGAAATAGATGGTTACCTAAGGGCCCTATTTTTCATATGATTTTGAAGGGAGATTTATTACCCCTCATCTACAGATGGACAAACTGAGTCACAGAGACCACTGAAGCTGAACTGGGACAGGAACCCTCCTCTCTTGTACCCAGCCCAGAGCCCTCACCACCAAGCCAGATGTGTGCTAAAATGAGAGGTGCTTTAGGAAAAAATGTCACAATGGTGGAAAGGTGTCTGAGAAGTTTGATGCTGTGATTGCACCATGGAGGTGAATAACTAAGGGATGCAGCCCAAGCATTGTGCTCTGCACAGATACTCTGGCCCAAAGCCCCACCTGCTGATTTGTGAGAAAAACATTGATCATGTCATGAGAAAAGCGTATGATGCAAGCACACAGGAGGCCACAGGTAAAACTCTCTGCATCTTTCATGCTCATTTCATGTATTTCTTGGTGCAATGCGCATGTTTGTGTATCTTTATACTATCGTGATATGAGATAGATAATATACATTTTAAAACTAACAGGAGAAAGTACATGTTTAGGCAATATGTAGTTAACTTACGGACTTCATTGCCATAGGAGGTGGTGGAGGCAGATAGCACAGCCAGGTTCAAGAAGGGACTGAATACATTCATGGATGATGGATCTATTAACGGCTATTGAACAGAATAGCTGGAGGTGTCTCCTCTGGCATCTCTAACCCAATAAATGGTGGGTGCCAGGCAGGATACTGAGTAGGGGATAGATCTAGACATACCCAGTTCAATGATCTCCCTGTACAGAATCCACTTCTGTCACTGTCAGAGATGGAATGGACCACTGAGTGACCCAATCTGACTCTTCTTATGTTCCTATGTTCATCTCGTGAAATATACTTATCATACCATGTGTGCCTGAGCTAGGATGCATCTGGAATACATACACTGTAATACCAACAAAGTCTTCCACCAAAAGGGGCAGAATTGTCTTCAAGTCAATCATGTTTCCAAAGCTGTAGTGTCATGTTATGATGAAGTGAACGTAAGGGAAAAATACAGCAGGACAAAATAGGGCCAGTGGCAGAGCCCGGAGCCTCCAAAAGCATCATGTGAAGGAGGAAAGCCCCAGGGGTTATGCAGCATCAAAGCCATGCAACAGTGGTTCTGTTAGAACAAGGGGAGTTTGTCCCAGAAAGTGAGATAGTGCTGGGGAGAGGAGACGTGCAGATGAGGAGACACAGGCAGCAAGACCAGTCATGGGAAAGGTGGTATGTCAATGGAGGAGGGAATGAGCCAGGCACAGAGACCCAGAATGTGTGTGCCCTCAGTCCACAGAGCATCCCTGGCACCTGCTGTGAGTCCCCTGTGCTTCCATCTCAACTTCACACATGCACTCAGAACGACACACAACCCCCCAGCAGACTCAGAGCAAACTGGTCTGTAGGGTTAGCCAATCCCTTCCATTGTGCCTGTAACCATTTATCTTCAGGGGATGGTAAAGCGCTTGCCTCTCCTTTTCCTATACTCCCCGCCCCAACCCCAGCTATCATTTCCATTTCCCCAAGAAGACTTTAATGAAATCTGCCCTTAATTAAATCCACATTCATTTGCATAATTACCAGGAAATTGAAATTAGCCTGTGGACGTGGCTTGAATACATTTAGCTTGAATCAATCATGAGTAGGATGAGGGGTGCATGGGTGATGTGGCGATGGGGTCCAGCCAAGCACAACATTCATTCTGGCCAGGGGGCCACGTATGAAGGGACCCTAAATTCCAGTCACAGCAGCATTGTCTATGCCCCTCTCTCCTGACCAGAAGCACTCCTGGGCTCCTCCCTCTGCTAGCCCAGTCCTGGGCTCATACATGGCTAAAATAGTGCCCTTCAGTCCTGACCCACAGCCCCAACCTACTGTACCAGCACAGCCCATTCCACCCTTGCTCTGTCAGAGCCCCTCACTTCTGGTTGTGATCTTCCATGTTGGCACTTGCCCCAGATGGATGGTGGTGTTGTGCTTCTGCTCCCCATCAATCTCCAGCATAGCCCAAGGCACTTGGCAGCTTGAGAGAGCTCAGGAGAATTGGCTCAGCTGTCACTAGGGCTGGACAAGCGACCATGAATACCCATATGAGCCCTCATGTAATGAGCCGGCCCTGGGAGACATGCTCAACCCCTTGCGCACACAGGTTCCACCAACCCTGGAACAACCCCTTGGACTGGCACCAAAGCTTGTGAGAAGCAAATTTCAAAACTGAGGGTTGAGGAAGCACGCCTACTGCCATCCAATCCGGAACAAGAACTGCACCATGTGACTTTATCAGACCAATCACAACCAAGGAGGAATGCTTGAATTTTGAATACTCAGTGCCAGCTTGTAGAGGAAACAACTGCAAAGGGTCAGTCTTCTGGTGGCTTTGAATGATGAATGAGTTGGAGCAAACAGCAAACTACTCATGGACATGGCACTGCCTGAGGAAGAAACTTTATGTGCTATTACTAACTCTCTAGTTCTTCAGATCCAGTGACTTCCAGCACCTCCCTCCTTCACTCCCCCATATATCAGGGGCAGCCCCTCATTCCTACAGGACCAAGTCAGGTGTTGGGAAGCCATGTGACTCTTATGATTCTCTGACTTCCGGCAAAAGCAGAGCTCAGGTGCATTTTCATACCAATACATGCTCTGCCCTGTGGAGCACTGGCACTGCTGGGTTAACCAGGGTAGCTAGATGAAAGATGTGGACAACAAGGGTTGCCCATGTCTGAATACAGACCTCAAAGCCAACCATTCTGCACCCCCTCCCCAGTTGTGGAGAACCAGCCAGCTGCCCCAAGGAAGCTTCTGGGGGAAGGAGTTTCTGAAGAGCTGGGAGGTGGGATGAGGTAGAAGGTGGCCTTCTCTCACTCTGCTCAACATGCTCAAGCCACCAGGCTCATCCTCCTTGCAGCTAGGCTGTTTGCATCCTCATAACTTTTCCTAGCTGGCAACTCCTGTTAGCCAAGAGGGTAGAGTGGAATGACAGGAATGAGAGAGCTTACATTGTCATTCCTATTTTGCTCTTGCTCTCTGATTGAGAGATGCTGGAGGTGTTTGGGCGCTAACTGCTCAGACAGAGGTGCCATTTCTGCTCCCAGTCTTCTCAGGAGCGTTGTTCATTAAATGAACTTCAAGGGATTCTTCCAAACTAGTTTTTCCAGTCTTATACAGCTTTGGACCCATTCTCTAGGTGAAGGTGTCAACCAGCATGAGATCAGCTTCCTAGAGACAATGCAGACATAATCTTGCCCGGTGCAAAGGCTTGCAGGTTTGTCTTGCTGCTCAGAGGTGGTCATCTGGACCTTGACTGGCTGTTGCTGACTAGAAGCCAGCCTGGTCTGGCTCACAGACAAATAGCTTTGGTCACCCACGTAGCTGAGTGAAGCGGGAAGCACCACACAACAACTGAATCCAGAGAAGAACAGGACAACTCCTTTCATGGAAGTTGGATGTTTCCTGCCTTTGGGATAGTCCTGGCTACCAGGGGATCCCCCTAGTACAACAGTATGACCTCAGATGATGTATTCCCTGGGTTACCCAGAAAGCTCTGGTTTTCCTAAAGTGTGTATGTACACCTAGCAGAGACATCATTACACTGTCCCAGCTGCAGTACAAACTACTGGCTGCCAGCCCTTCCCACTCCTGGTACCCCTATTCCTAACTAGGCCTTTTTGTCATGGCCCTAGAATTAGCAACTTTGCAGTCAAGGAGATTGGATGGCCCAGCAATGAACAGGGTCAAATCCCACTTGAAACTTTCTCCTTATGAAATGGGCTGTTGGTCTCAGGCTACTTTGCAATGGCACAGGAATCTACATCCCTTGCAATCACCACTGCACCTGGCTGACAGTGCCTCCACAAAGGCCAACAATTTCATAGATTTCATAGATTTTAGGGTCAGAAGAAACCTATTAGATCATTGTGTCCGACCCCCTGCCCTGGGCAGGAAAGAGTGCTGGGGTCACATGACCCCAGCCGGGTGTTTGTCCAATCTCCTCTTAAATACCTCCAAGGAAGGGGACAACTCCACCTCCCTTGAAAGCATATTCCATATTTTGGCTACCCTCACTGGAAAGAATTTTTTCCTGATGTCCAATCTAATTGAATGGGATTTGTGCCTAATGCATAGATGGAGACTTGGAAAATTTGGATTCAGTTACTAGCGCTGCTACTGACTTCCTGTGTGACCTTGGGCAAGCAATTTAATCTCTCCAAGCCTTGCCTCCCTGTAGGAAAAATGGCTATAGTATCCTTTTTTGTTTAGGAAAATGTAAGATCTTCAGGACAAGGTCACACAATTGAAGCTGGGGAAATTCAGGAGAAAAATGTTCTTTTCCTAAAAGAAATAAAATACTTAAAGTTGTAGAAAATTGAAAAATTGAAAACAGAAATACTTCTTGGGTCAAATAAAATATTACACTTGAATTTTGAGCTGTATAAAAATATGATTTTTTCTAAATAATGGGAATTTTGCAACAAAAAGTTCTGTCAGACTGAAAACAGGTCAGGCTTAAAATGCAGAATCTAGCTGTTTCAAATTATTCAGCATGGCTCATTTTTCCTAAATGAAAAAAATCAGCAAAATCTGCACATATTTGTAAACATTTTGTGGTCACCGAATTTTTGTTTCTTTTGCCCCCCCCCAACATAGAATGAAAAAATCTCACCCAGCTCTGATATCATGTCTTCATGCAGCATCTCACACAATGCTCTTAACTGGGGCCTCAACACATTACTGGCATGCAAATAAGAAGTGAAAATGAGTAGAAAGAAATACTTTGATTCATATTCAATGTAAAATAGATAACAGGTGAAACCCCATCCTTCTTCTTCCCTCCACAAAGCAAATATTGGGGCCTGGCCGATCTGACTTTTTTTAAATGATCTGTTCCAACATAGTAGGGAAAATGGCTCCATCCTGCACACATCTGTGTACAAACACACGCGCCTACATGCCCATCCCTAGGGAGTGCGAGTGATGTGTAAAAAAACTAAAAGCACTTCTTGGGCTAGATTGCACGTTGGTTCCCCCCACCCCACTCCCAGTGTTTTTAGTTTGTAGCAATTGTCCTCAATATAGAATTAAATAACACATTTAAAAACCTCCTTCTCACAAGTCAAAGCACTGCAAAGTATTTACAGACACGTCTTGTTCTCATTTTATTTTTGTTGTTTGCCTGGTTTCCCTGCTCCGGGAGGGGTTGGAAGGAGTTGAACAACAGTAGTTTTTAGTTACTCTTCATTCCTTCAAGTCCCCTCTGCAGGTGGACAGAGCTTATACACCTGACCAGTTCACAATGCTAAGTCACAACACAACCAAGGGATGCAGTGATGCTTCATCGGGGAGGAGATTAACAAAAAGATTCCTTTCTGCACTGATGCTGCTGTAGACAACTGATTCCTTTGGGAAGAAAAGGGAAGGTTGTTGAGCCTTTACAACTAAACTATCCTTCAATCTCTCTGCATTTATCAGTCCCTGACAGTGATTTGTGTGCATTTAACCAATGTATGCGACTAAGCCATCTCCTACTCGTGCCAATGACCAAACTACAACTGACTTCAATAGGAGCAAGGCAAAGGCCTCAAAAAGAGCTCTCCGAATTTTCTGGGCCAGTTGCTGGCATGTTGAATGTCTGGTGATGTCTGAAATCTATGCAGGCTTCAGTGCATAGATTTGCTTATCAGATACTGATCAAATAACTAATGATGTCATGAACTTCTGTCCTAAATGCTTCAACCTGCTGAGGATCACTGCCTATGTGCTGAGCTGAGATGGACCCACCCAGGACATTTCCACAGCACTGCTGCTGCGGTCTCATGCAGGTGTAAGGGGGTTATCTCCAGAGACAGCCTGCTCTTGGGAGAGGCCTGGCCACATTTCTGCTCCAGAGATGGTTCGCCTTAGGGAAGCAGCCCGCCACCCAGGAGTACTGACAGGATCCCAGGGACAGGTGGACAGAACTGCCGAAAGGTGGTTGTTTAGGGTGGAAGCCAAGGCCTCCTGCGTGTTGTTACAGCACTGTATTAAAGGCTGTATCACAGGTCAGGAAGGGGGTGATAGGGCATTTGCTTGGTCACCATTACAGCAGGCAGGGAAAGCGTGCTGGCTTGGCCAAATGATTTTCTGGGAAACTGCTATCTCCCTGCAAACCCTTTTCCACAGTGGGATCCCAGGCCCTATACTTTGTGGCATCAGTTGGTGTCAAGATGGGCCTACCCCAAGAGACAGGATTGCCCTGCCAGGGGTGTTGCAGTGGAGGGGACCAACACCTTACACTGAAGCAGCTGGGACTTCAGCAGGCAGGGCCCTGGGAGAGATGCGCCATGCATCACTCTGTGACCGCAGCAGTCATGTGAGCCAGGTCTCAGCTACTGGAGAAGGTCTGGAAGGGAGCAAAAGGACCAAGGGGAAAGCCTGCAGGGGGATTTTGAGGAGGGATGAGCATCTGAGCAGAAATCTAGTCAGGAGAGCCCCACAGCTGGATGGCCAATCTGGATCATTTGGCTACTTGCCCTTTACAGGTTTCTTCTGGCTCAGTTGCCTCAGTTATGACAGCCAACCTTTCACCAACAAAAAAACAGAGCAAACTCCTGTTTTTTTGCACTGAGTCATGGGAGGCCATGTGGTAGCCCCCACTTGGAGTCCCTCATAGTCCTGTCAGCTGCCTCAGCCATCACATCAGCAATCCTCCTCTCTATTGCACTGGCTTTGTGAAGACAGAGCTGCAGCAAGGCCACTAAGGAGATATGGGACTACGTGCTACTGGCAGATGAGAATGATCTTCTTCAGCTCAAGTGAAGAAAGCCTGGGCTCCTCGTGCCACTGCCCCAGAAGGATCTGGGACCGAAACCAGCTTCCCCAGTAACGTGCGTGTTTAGAAGTAGTAACAGTGTCTGTTGCGTGCAACATGTTCATACTTTACCATGTCCTCTGAATGATGCAACAAAGTGAGGTTATCAGAACCGGCCAAGAGATGACACGTTTTTGGTTGACATTTCACATTTGCCTGGAAAAATAAAATGTTTGCAAAAGACAAATAAACCCAGGTCCTGGCCTTTCAACCAGCTCAAGGGATCAGCAGGTTCTGAAAGCAAGAGCCAGCCCTTGTGGAAAGCTGATTATTTCTTTTTTTGCTGGAGGAAAATTTTCCTCTGAATAGGAGAGAACAAACACAACACTCCCGGGGGAAGCACCACTGCATCGTCACAACAGGAAATCACTTTTTATTTTTTTTTAAAAAAGGCTCTACTGCCATCAAGATTTTTTGCTTTTATATATTTTTGTTGTTTTTTTGTCATTTTAATGGGGTTTTTTTCTTTTCAACAGTGACAGAAACTGAGGTAACATCTGTAACACTATAACCTCTCCTACAGGGAAAAGGTCCGAAACCCGACAGCCAAGGGAATTTAAAAAAAAACCCCAACAGCCTAACAACAACAACAACCTCAATGGAAAAATATCACACACACACACACCCCCCTGAAAACAAAATAACTGACCAGAAAAATTAAAAAGGTCTATGTGGTGGTTTTAATTCCTTATCTACATTATTGCACGAAAGATCGAGGACACTGAGGGGCCTAAGGCAAAAAGGAGAAATTGCGGCTAAAATATCTAAGTCTGTGCAATGCTACTTCTAAAAAAACCATTAGCCCTGGATGCCCCAGAGCACAGTGGGGTGACACCAAGAGAGGCGAATGACTTCCATTCACCTAAAACACCCAGACGCGGACTGTGGAGATGGGGTGGGGCGATCACATCAGGGAGGGAGGGAGAGAGGGAGGGAGGAACTGCTGGGGCCAGTGACCCCAGAGAGGTCAGCGATATGGTGGTCAGCAGATGCTAGTCTGAAGGGTAGGAGAGGAGCTTCTTGGATGCTGTTCCTTCCTCACCAGGGACAGATATTCATTTGGTTGGATCAGTCCTGCCAGGGACAGAGCAACGGTCAGTCATACTAGGTCCCCTAGGATCCCATACCCAGAGGCCATTGACAATCACTACCAATGTTTCAGCAGGCTGAGGGAGGGAGGCCGGGGCTGAGTGTGTGCTATGATTAGTGATGGTTATACAAGAGATGCACCCTTGCTTTCCACTAGGATCCAGTGGAAAAGGCTGCTGGGCATGCCCCTGCGTACTGGGTGTGGGGTCTGGACCATGGCGAGCCACCTGCCCTGCATCTGTTTGTAAACTGCTGTTGCTTCTTAGTAGCATTATAGCCCTTTGTATGGTAAGTTTCAGAGTCCAGGAGGGAGACACTGTGCCCAGAGTCCAGATCAGAGGGAGGTGGGGATGGTGGGGGCACCCACCTATGCAGCGACTAAATTAGCCTACTTTGAGCTGCTTCAATCCACTCCCCTGCAGTAGTCATCTCTACAGCTCTTGAGGGAACACAGGCAGCTGAGCATAGCTTTAAGCCAATCAAGTCCTCATTAGGGCAACCCACAGTGGTGGGGCTGACCCTGACAGAGCTAGGACAGGTGGAAGGTCACTCAGTGCCCACATCACAAGCCACTAGGGACATGTAGAGCCAGTTGTACAGAGAGGACTTCTCTTTACTGCAGTTAGCCCAGGCCCTCACTCTGAGTGACCCATGTCCACATACAAGATTTGGGACCCTAATATTATACCACTTTACCCCCTGGCTAGCTGGCCTTTCTGAGCTAAACCTAATGTGTTTAAACCCATACTATATTATGAAGATGCCAACATGGAGGGTCCTCTGGCACATTTCCAGTTTCCCAGCCCCAGAGAGACCAAGTTCTTTCCCAACTCACACCTAGAAGTGGCTAAACTCCTGGCAGATATAAGAACAATGGGACAGGCCCCCAGAGGTCCTGGTGACATGCAGAGAGCAGTGCAGCACTCGTATGGACTCGCTCAAGTAGACACACTCAAGTCTGGCAACTCAAACCCAAGTTAAACCAACCTGGTGGCTCACTTCAGAGCATCAACCCCCTGAGGAAAAGTTGCCATGAAGGCAAATCCTGCAGCGTAGGGCAGAGGGAAGGACGAAGGAACATGTCAGATCAGTAATGACCACAGAGGTGACTGAACTCCACTTGCCTGGCCTGGATTTTTAGTCCCTGATCCAACAGGATCCCTTTGGTACATGTGCCTGATTAGGGTAGTGCTCAAGGAAAGAGTTCAGCACCCAGCCCCTCTGAAGCCTCAGGTCAGGGAAGGAGCTGGGAGACAGCAGTCTGGAGTGGCAACTCCCTGCATGTCCTGTTCCCAGGGAAAGCCAGAGCCTTACACACAGGCAGATAACACCCCTGAAAGACATGGGAAGGGCTGGCTTCCCTGCACAGGCACTTCCCAATAAATAGCTCTCACTCCCACAGGCCTTTCCTAGATCTAGAGCACAAGCACACATCAGTCCAATCCACCCCCAGTGCTGGATATCCTTCTTTGAGCATAGCCACAGCAACACTCCCCTCGCCCCATTATCCAGGCAGGTTCCATGGGGCTTGCTAGGGCCATCCCGGGCAGTGCGAATCAGGGCAACCACCCCAGACCCTGTGCTTTGGGAGGTCCTGCAGAGCCAGACAGAGCGGCGCAGCAACTGCGCTGCTGCCTGCTTCACGTCCAGCCTCTCAGCATCCCTTCCCCGCCAAATCTGCTGCCAAACCTGGCACCTCTGGCCACTTGGCCCTCCCCCTACTGAATCAGCCGCCAGCTTCCTCGCGTCTAGGGGCAGGGCCCCGCACAGGCTGATTTGCCCCAGGCCCTGCACCCTACTCGGGTCGCCTCTGAGGATTGCCCTTCATCTGCTCATCCAAACAGAGGTCACTCTGGCCTCAGATTAAAGATTTGGGAGCTCACACACAGATGTCCACATGTGCATGAGCGACTGCACATTCCTTACACATCTCACTCCCATATGTGCATTGCATGTCTAACACACGTATACACTTGCCTACACAGGTGTGAAGCTACTCCACTGATAAACTCCATAAGGACAATCTCTACTGGGGCTTCGACATTACTAAGGAGCTGGATGGAACCGCCATCCCTTTGCAGCCATGCGAGTAGCAGCAGAGCCACATGTAAACACATGGGCTGAGAGCAAGGAAGGGATCACAGTTCTCACCTTCTCTCTCATGCTAGGGGAATAAGGGGCCTGTACGCACCCAGGGCTGTTAACCTTGTGACTATGAAAGCAAGGTGACTATCTCAGGGGGTTGTTTTCATACCGTTTCCAATTCTTGTTACCCAAATACCTACAGCTACTGATCTAGATATGCCCATACCCCTAACTCATAGTTTCTCCCTGAGGCTTCCATGGGCATGGGCTGGGCTTCCAAGCAGAATCCCTATTATGTGAGGCAACTGCAGCAGAGAGTGCTGTGCTGGGCCCCACCACAGAGCTAGAAGGGCAGCCAAACCTGGGCCAGAAGCTGCCTAGTGGCTTCACGTGGTTGGTTCAAGCTGAAGTGCCCCAGAGCAGCAGTGCCCACCCAGCACAGCCTCCTGCTTCACAGCTATCTCCCTGCAGCCCCATCCAGCCTTTTATGTCCCCTTTCCCAGCTCCGGCCTCTACTATGTGTCACCCAAAGCTCATCTGTGCATGGATCCCACCACACCTGCCAGAGCCACTGACTTCCTGCTCTTTCCCATCACCCTCTACTGTTCTACTGCCTCCAGTTTGTCATGGCAACCATCAAGATGCTTATCAGTTTTCCCTCCTCACACTGGGGTTGGGGAGAGGTCTGCCTCCTTAGAGTGCTACAGTGCCAGAAGGTTGAGGGAGCATGGTTCCCCCCTACCCTCATCTAGTCCTTATGCAAAGAGTATATTTTCAAAGGGATGACTAAGAGGTGCAAGAGGGTACTTGGGGTGGGAAGGGTAACAGCAAAGACAAAGAGGTAGGGGATGGTTGGAGGACCAGGGACCTCTGGAGATGCTTGAGCTGTCCTCTCCAAGGTTCTTCAGAAGCTGCCAAAGCAGGCCTGAAGGCAGAAACAACAAGTAGCTTGGTTTACAGTCACTGGGTATGCAGATGTATGCAGCCCAGCCTGAAATGTTTATGCAATTTTTTTTGCAAATTCGACATTGGTCCATTTGAGGATCCCATCCAGGCAAGTTTGGCTGTACTAACCCCCATGCCAATGCCTATGGATTGCTGTGGGAACCCAACCAAGATGGCTTGCTCTGGTCTGATGTCATTTATCCTGGCTCCCCACTTGGGTTCACCTCCTCCAGAGGGGCAGCCCCCTCAAAACCAGCAAGGGCCTTCTAGCCTGGGAAGCTAGTGTAAGGCCAAACCTTAATCAGGGTCTGTAACCACCCCTTATCCTGATACATTAGGGGTAGGCAATTATTTTGGGTGGAGGGCTGCCTACTGAGTTTTGGCAAGCCATCGAGGGCTGTATGACAGGCAGCCCAGGGCAGATAAATATTAATTTTCTAAATTTTTTAGGGGCCTTGTGGGCTGGATAGAATAGCTTGGCAGGCCACACCCAGCCTACAAGCCGCATTTTGCCCACCCCTGTGGTGTATCCACTCTGAACAGAGATGGCCTGGCACTGATTGCCAATAAAATCATGTCTTACCACTACAGCCATCAAGGAACACACTGAAGCTGTGGCTCCCCAGCTGCCCATGTCCCTCCAGTGAAGATAGGACAGGTTCATATCAGTGTCCCTTACAAGGTATCAGCCTTTGTCTACCTTGACCTGTTCCCCAAATTGGGGCCTGGTTCCCAAGTTGCCCACAGGGGCTCGAGACAAAGGATGCTCCCTTGTAGGGTGCTGACAACATGCCAGCTGGGCACAACAAGCCCAGTGCACGCAGACACATAGGAACACGACACTTGCTACATTGGTGGACACTGAGTGCTTCCCCCATTGGTGCAGAGCAGAGCCCTGTGCGCAGGAAGCTATCCCAGAATCTGTTGGCAGGAAGAGGAGCAGCAAGAGCTGGGGTTGCCCAAGCCCAGCCCTAGAATAGATGTGGGAGAGGCCTTGTCTGGGCCGAGACCAGCTCACTGGATACCACGGCCAGCTTCCCTTTTCAGACAGGATCCCCCAGGCTTATTTGCTTCCTCTATCTCCTGCCATCCATTATGGCCTCCCTCAAATAAGAGCCAGGATGGCAGTGAGAGTGCATGGGCAGGTGCAATGGGTACACCCTGGCCCAACTCTTAAACAACAAAGACTGGTAAACACCCCCACCTCCTGGAAAGCCTCCCCCATGTCCTGGGGTCATCAGCCTTCCCTCCCTTCTGGGATGCTTCCTTTTCCCCCATCCTACATGTCCACCTCTCCAGCCACCCCCATGAGGGAATCACACAAGGGTCTTGGAGACTGAGCCAGTGCAGGAAGGGAGCCAGCAAGAGTGAGGGCAGGTGTGGGATGCCAAGCTGCCACCATTCCCTGTGTGCCTAGTCTGTAGTTAAGCCCTGACCTGAGCCCAGATTTCTAACCATGGTCAGTACATGATTTACAGGGCAGGGAGAGTGCCCAATTTGCATATCAAGCCCTGACCATGACAGGTGCCCTTGGGAACCTAAAGAATCCCAGGTCTGCTGCAGCTCCACCCCACACCGCTCCCCACCCACTATAAGCCTGCACAATGGCTGCCAGACCACACATGCAAGACCCAATGCCATTTCCCTTCCTCCCACTTCTGTCCCACCCTCTTGTTCTCCCCCTGCTCTCATTTTGTTGTTTTGGTGAAAGGTCCCACCCACCCCCAGAAACAGTAGGACTGTTGGCTGTCCCGTGCTCTGTCAGCCCAGCAGAGGAAGGGCACGTGCGGTGTGGAGAACGCAGGGAAGTAGCCCCGCTCTAGTTGCAGATGGCGTGAGGAGGAGGGAGCTCTGAGCCACCAGGCTGTTCATGGTCCTTCCTGGCAGCCAGTCTACGCCCCCTCTGTTGGGCTCCCGGCCCCCAGTGTCCAGTCTACACTCTGGCCTTACCTACAGTGGATGGATATATGTAGCATCCTTAGTATTATTGAGTTATTGTTAAGTTTTTTGTTTGTTTGTTTTTTTCTTTGGGAGACATGGATCCTGGTCCCTAATATAAAAGGAATTCCCTCCCCCATCCCCCTTTGCCAGAGGGGTGGGGGGCAGTGGGACTGACATCATGTCTGCAGGCTGTACAGAGCAGAGCCATGCCATGAGGACTGTGACCCCCCCCATTCCTGCCACCTCTCATCAAACGCAAATCTCTATTGCTGTGGCCAGGACCATCTGCCCTTTGCCTTTGTCTTGCCGGCCATCTGTCCTCCCTGTTCCCCCTGGGGAGGACAGGCCTGGCTCTGAGGTGGAGAGCCGAGGCCCGCTGCCTTCCGTCAGGATGGTCCTCTTGAGTGGGGTGGGGGTACAGGAGCTGGGTGTCTCATGGCGGTGAGAGCCAGATGAGAGCTTGTCACCAGCATGTTTGCGGGAGCGGTAGGAGGGCCTGCGGCGCACCTCTGACATCAGATCGTACTTGATGAAGTAGAAGACCTCCTTGACAGGGCAGCGTTTCTCGGGGTCCAGGGCCAGGAGGCGTTGGAACATGCGCAGGGCATTGTCTGTGAAGCGCCTCCACTGGGAGGGCAGGCCGGCCAGGCGCCCCTTCTGCCACCGCACAAACTCCTCAAAGAAAGTGTCCGTGGTGGAGGCTGCCTCCCAGGGAAAGTTGCCAGTCAGGACACAAAAGATGAGCACGCCAAAGGCCCACACATCAATGCTCATGTCCACAGTGAAGCCCTCAGCCCGGCCGGCCTGGCAGACCTCGGGCGCTGTGTAGGGGATGGTGCCACTGATGCGCTTCACCCGGCAGCCCACCTTGCGTGTCATGCCAAAGTCAGCTAGCTTGACCCGGCGGCAGTCACGGTCAAAGAGCAGTACGTTCTCAGGCTTAATGTCCCGGTGCACCAGGTTCTTGCTGTGCATGTAGTCCAGGGCCAGGCCCAGCTGCTGCACACAGCGCTTCACCATGTCCTCAGGGAGACCCACCTGCAGGGGTACACACAGAAAAAGCATTAACACAAGTTATAGGAGGCCTGGGGGATTTTCTGCACTCATGATGCTGGGGGCCCAAGGACTGGCAGCAACCTGGTCCGATGCTCAGAACACTTGGAGTATTCCACTGTCCTCCAGGGCCCAGGCAGGGAGCAGCAGGGAAGCAAGCTGGCCCAGTGTGAAGGCAGTGGGAATCAAGCCACAGAGTTATCAGAGCTGAGGAACGAATGCCACACTGGCTCTCCTGAAGACTGCCCAGGCCATCAGCCCCCTCAGATGGCACGAGTGCCACATTAAACCACCTCCTGCTGCCTCAATATGTCCTCACTCGGGTGGAAAAGCATCACAACAAAATGGTTTGTGCCCGTGCTCCTGATCACTCGGCATGACTGAGCTTGCCATATCTAACCCTCCCTAGCACTGCCCAGAGTGGGCCTTCCACACCCCATATCACTTTTGCATCTCTTTTCTAACTGGTATCTATGTAGGAATGAGATGCTCACACTGGGCAGCCTTGGCTGTCCTCTGCAGCCTGTCTCCTAACAGACCATTATGTCTCCTTCACGTCTCAATCTGATTTTCTGCTTCCCAAGTGCCTCACAGGTGGAAAGTGAAGATGAAGCTGCTGAGATGCATTTGTCAGTAAGGACCCTGTGCTTACATGAAACACCATTTCTAAGGGCTCCTCTTGGGAGGGACAGAGAAACTCTCTCAGCATGCCAAGCACTTTGGGGATAAGGAGACTGTGGTTAAATTGTTTCAGGCCATGCTTTCAGGGCACAGCATGTAGAAGCAAGTGCAAAATAACCTGGTACTGCCTTCAATTCCCATTTTTCCCTTTAATGGCATGAGGTTTTAGGCTGAAGCATCATTGCTTCCCACATGAAAGGAGGAAAATGTCAGACATAGAGGATATGAGGGGTAGAACAAGGCTACTACAGGGAAGCACAAAATCTCTGGCAAAGACCCCTGGTCCCAGGAGCCAGACTCAGAAGCCAAATGGTTGCAAGAATTCATTCAAGAGTTTCTCCCTGAAACAGACCAAGTACACAGCAAGTAAATTTGGAAATATACCTCAGCTTCTCTTCCTCCTCCTCCTCCACCCTGGGACTCTACTGATTTCTGGTTCTCCCCCACACACCATCAGCTGGGAATTACCAGGCATAAGGTAGAGATGGAGGTGGATGGGCTAATTTAAAGAAGAATTAAAGAGAGTTGGGCTAAGGTGTGGAGGAGAGATCACGGTGATCAGGCAGGAGCAGCAAAGGGTTTCATGAGGAGAGATAAGTGTTCAGGGAAGGTAGACAAAGTGGAAGTGAAGAAAGGCTCAGTATCAGGAGAAATACTTTGGGTACTGAGGCCCATGACGCTGTGCATTGAAAGAAATAAAGGCAGCTTCATTATTTGAGACATTTAGTAAAAACCAAAGCCCTAGAGAACAATCCTTCACTGCCCCATCATGGGTAGGGGGGATGAGATGAGCCAGGTGACCCTTCTCCATCACTAGCTTCCCCAATTATAGGGGAAGGACCCTGTCCACAAGCTAGGCGGAATTTTGGCAACCATCTTTCCCTTGAAAAGGAGTCAACCAACGGTTTCCCTCCCTCTCATGCCCATGCCAGGCTGCTTAGGTGGGGCTGTAGAGTTCAGCAGTAGCTGGGCCCCAATGTTTCTTTTCCTCCAGAGGGTAGAGTCCTGAGCCCCAGTTCTGATGCTAACATAAGCCTGGAGGCAACAGACCCCATCAGTGGTGTAGGTACAGTGGGGATGGGCAGGAAGAATGATTTCCTGGATTGTCATTTGCTTGACAACCACCACCTGGTCCCTCAGCAGACCATGGCAAGGTGTTCCTGCACAGGGCATGCCCCCAGCAGAGGGGGTTACAGCAGGGTGACCCCCCTGCATCAAAAGTCCCAGAAAGGGTGGTGGCATGGAGATTTTCCCCACTTCTACAAAAACCCGTGTGTGCCCCTGGAACCCATCCCCTGAGGACACCTCAGACAGGAGCCAAGAGAGACAGCACCCCTGCCCTCCCCTGAGCCAAGAGCAGGAACCAGTGCCAGCCTCACAATAGTCACAACTAGGGAAGGGGGCTCAGGATTCCCACTGGTGCTAGATTTTCCTGGGTCACCATGAGGAGGACATTTCAAGGACTCACCCCCCGCCATGCTCACACCCTGCCTCATCCTTGTTCCACAGCACCAGCTGAGACTACATAATCACATTTCCTTCTATGACTTTACATAAGATTTCATTACACTTCCAATTCAATTATGTCTAATTATATTTGGTCGTCCTTTCTCTTTCAATTCTCTTGCAGCTCTTCCTTTTCATTCCTTTATTCTCCCCTCACCCCTTGTTTGTTTCAGCACAGAAGGACAAATGTTTGCTGAGCAGGCAGAGCCACATCCATCCATACAGCTAGGTTCACCATCATCAAAACATGATCAAGAACCCCAGGCAGTCTCTTTCTCCTGAAACCTCCCTGTTTTTATTAGGATAATGAATCAGAGTCATTGATCTCTTATCTTCAACTACCACCTTTCTGGATACCAAAGTTCTTTGGAAATGCTGGAGATGGGGAACACTTCATCCACTGCTGAAATTGCAGCTCACTCTGGAGCTCAGCATGTCAATGTTTTAGCAGCACTGAGTGTTAAGGGTTTGGGGCAGTGAGCAACATATTGTGTCCAACTGAATCTGCAGAGAGTTTAAGTTGGAAGACTGCACTAACCTAAGGTAGTATGCAACAGCCTTGCTCTTGTAGCAGCAGCCATGGGCTCAGTAACAGGCAACAAGTGCTCATGGGCTCAGTTCACACCTCATCTAAATGCAAAGTGCCCCCAGGAGTGACACCTCCCTGCAGGTGTCCCAAAGCGATCTGCACTTGGGATGTTCACAAGCAATAGCTCCCCATTCACTCTCACAGGTGATTGTGTTACACACTCACCTTGCCCAGTCAAAGTGTCTCCACAAAGGGGAGAACCAGACCAAGGTACTCCTGAATGGGGGTAGCAGGAAGTCTCCCTTCCACGTAATTGCCAGAGCTGAGCCTCCTTAGTCTGCCAGCTCACATGAGGACAGATCTGTCTTTTGCTCCTAGCTCTCAGAGGGGCAGGGGAAGGGATCCTTGGGCAAGAACATCCTTGTGAGAAGGGAAGAGGGCAGGGTAGGTGGGGACAGTTTTAAATAAGGCCCATAGGCCTTAAAAGAACAGGCCCTGAGATGGCTCCAGGAGGAGGGAGGGAAAGAGAGAGGACAAACAACACCTTCTGAGGCTCCCCAACTGGTACCTGTGGTGGGATGATGTCAAAGAGGTCCCCTCCGGATGCATACTCCTGCGCGAAGACATAGCACTCCTCTGTCTCAAAGACTACATCAAAGACCTTTATGATGAACGGGCTGGAGGAGAGTGTGTTGGTGATGCTGAATTCCCGCAAGAAGTTCTTCAGCTTCGTCTTACTCTTGTTCACAAACTTCAGTGCCATCTTGGTGCCTAGGGGGGTGAAAGGGTAGAGGGTACAGCTCAACACACAGACGGCTTCTGCCAAACCCATTGTGGGGAAAAGGGTATTGTAGCCCCACAGGGTTCCCCAGAGGCACAGACCAGTCCTCCCAGAAGAGTCAACTGAAGAAGTTCCTTCTGGCCACTTTGTGCTGCTCCCCATGCCAGCCCAACTCTGTATGACCTTGGCCCTGGCCTGTCCCACCCCTGCCTGCTTCCTCTAGCTGATACCAGACTTTGAACAGAAGGGCTGAGGTTGTGGCCAGCTTCTGTGCAGAGATGCAAGGAGGGAGGGCTTCTCACCTCCCACTCAAAAGCCTTCACCCACTATAACTATCCCCTGTCACAGTGGGTTCCTGCTGAGGTTCTTTTTCATGGTCCCAATGGGCTGAGAGCAGCCCACAAGTACCATGTCTTCTGCATGAGGTACTGTGCAGAAAGAAATGCTGCAGCCTCAGCACACCTCAGAGCATGGCCTGACCAACACAGCAGGGTCCAAGGTGTGTGGGCCTGCTAGGGAACAGTCAGTGAAGTGGCACAGAGTGAACCCATGCAGCTGCAGGCCAAGGTGGGAGGGGACCAGCGACTCAGACCCACTGCCCCCCTCTGACACCCAGAATTAGGAGGATGCTCCCTGGCTGTGTGGCTGTCCCAGACTTGCCTCAGCTGAGAGGTAAGGACTCTGCCTCCCTCATCCTAGTGCAGTTTCCACAAGTGAAGCCTTTCTGCTCAGGTCTACCTTGTGAACCTGGGATGTGGCCTTTATTAGGCAAGGATAAACCCCCTTCAGATTCCTTCAGAGAGGTCAGGCCTGGTCAACACTAACTGAAGCTGAGGCTGAAGAGGGGGCCTCAGAATCATAGGAAACAAGGGTTGGACGGGACCTCAGGAGGCCACATCTAGTCCAACCCCCTGCTCAAAGCACAACCAGCCCCAACTAGATCATCCCAGCCAAAGCTCTGTCTAGCTGGGTTTTGAAAACCTCCAAGGATGGAGCTTCCACCACCTTGCTGAGTAACATGCTGGGGACCAATTCATCTGAGCCTCTTGGCTCAAAGATTTCCACAGAAGCAGGCCTCCCAGTGAGTTTCCCCACAATCCCTATCACTGGCATGGTGGCGAGGGGGACGGGCTCTGTACTGCCAGCCTGCACCTGCCAGGAGTCAAACCTATGTGTAATAGGAGGGGGAACAGTCAGGCCTCTCCCCAAACCTCAAAGGCCTATCTTTCTTCCAGGAGAAAGCCTCTCATTCCTCTGGGATCCTACAGATACCAGTCCATTGTCCCACTTCTAGTACCTGTGAAGTCTGTTGGATAACTATGCCAACACTTTTTCCATGGGATGATGCTGTGTACTCTGCAAGTTAACAACAGCTTATTCAAGTTAATTGTCAGTCATTTCCAGGACCATGCTGTCAGGCTATGTCCTCTCCCTGGCCACTGAGCAACAATGTAGCTCAGGAGGGCTACACCTGTAAAGATTTTTGTCCTGGGTTTTGACTCTGGATGAATGAGGACAGCCTAAAATGAGAGATCTGGTTACTGCCCAATAGGCCTGGCCTGTTTCTCAGACAGCTAATAGTCTCCTGGTCTATAAGGTTCACACCCACCCTGCCTTCTGCCTGAATCTCAGGTGGCTATGGCAGCAGTGCCACCTACTCCCTTCTGCTGGTCGCTCACACCAGCATGCTCAGCACCCTGACTACCTGGGCACTGCTGAGCTGTCAGCATGCTCTCCTTGCCCACATACTACCTAACCACTACTATTGGTACCAGCCTTTCAAACCTGCCTTTTAACCATTTCTGGTCTTCATATAAATCCTTACACTGAGCAGCCCTGGACAGAAGGGCTGTGCTGGTCAGTCACTGCTCCATGAGGCCCTCTGAGGATGCAGTGTGGCTCTGTGCTCCACTAAGGAGCCCACACCTGGTCAGCACTAGATATTCTCTACCCCTACATACATGTACCCCCAAGCCCTACACCCCAGCATGTCAGAAAGTCTATACTCTGGAATGCCCTGCACTGCCCTATGCATCCCAGTATCTCTGATGCAAAAACCCCATATCCTTCCATATACCAATGCCATAAATACCCATATCCTAGTCTACATCCACACCCTACAGTTCACCCTCCTGAGAAATCAGCCCTCTGATCCATTAAATTGAGCTGCACCTGAAGTGAGTCAGCATCTGAAAGCCCGTCTCCCATCATCTACAGGTGCACATGCCCAGGCCTGGGTTATCCTGACAGTGCCACCATGGAAAGCACTAGCTCAGACAAGATGGTGGCAGCTGCTGCTGTTTCAATGGTAACATATTTAGACTGACACCAAGTTGGGCTAAATATTACAAGGGATAAAATTCCAAGGGCCTATCTATACTACACATCTGGTGGTTGCAGAAGAAACTAGTGCAGCAGAGATATAGATCTACTGGTGCCATGTACCATCACCTTTCAGCAGTGCCAAATACTGTCCAAAAAGTGTACATCATGCATGTGTATCTAGAGAAAAGGTATGTCCTGAGTATGCCTGTGTAAATGCTGGGGTGGAGCTATACATGCAAGTGCTCCCACATGATACGTCATTGATAGACTATGCTCATGGCAGCTGTCCATGAGGCTGTCTTTGGAGGCAGGGATTGGGCCAGTGCAAGGGGGTAGACAAGAAAGCTGATTTCTAACTATACCAAGGGCAGTGGGTGCCACACAGGCAATTCAGACATTGATATGGGTAGACAGAGTTTTCTCAGCTCTGTTATACCAACCCAGGTCACCTGGCCTGGGGCAGCATCCTCATCAAAAGGAGGAGTCCCAGGGAAAACAGAGGGCCAGTGATCTACAGCACGAGGGGCAGGCTGTTGGCAGCAAAGTAGGGGGCAGGGGGAACAGAGCATGGTACAGGGGATGGAGAAGGGCACAGAAGGAAAACTGGCCGTGAGAGACCTACCATCAATGGGGAACAGAAAAAGAGAGTGCCCATGAAGCCCCTGTCTGGGCTCATGCCCCCACCAGCACCCATATCAACTCCTCCCCAAGGGTCAGATTATGAAGGGATGGGCCCCTGGAACTATGGAGAAGCTAAAGGGGAAGGGTGAGGGGGAGAGATAAAGCACCCAGAGGCAGAATCAAGGAGAGAGACACCTAGGTAGCCTGTTGCGAGGGGAGGGAAGAAGATCTTTCAATGAAGACCATGGACAAAGACTTCCAGGCCCAGTCATGCTACTGTCCTGCCCACCTGATACTTCACCACCCACCTACCATCCTCAGTGCCCACCTACCAACCTCACCCACCTACCATCCTCAGTGCCCACTCCTCTTACTTGCTCTCCTTTCTCAAATGTATTGCAATCTCCAGCACAGAGCACATGCTGCCTTCCCAAGGCCAGCTCCCTTGGTCATCAAGAACCAGGCAGGAATATCAGCCCTTCCACCGGTCATCTTCTCCCCCTCAGGACTGCCACCAGGAAGAGTCTCCTGGGTGTCTCTTAGTGTCATCCTAGTGTGGCCTTCCTCCCTCCAACCCAGAAGGAGAGCAAGCCTGGATAACTGAGTTCATTCCCCTATGCCATTAAAGCTGAGCTGGCCTCACCTGTGCTTTTGTGGGACACGAGATCCACTTTACCGTAGGTGCCCTTGCCAAGCTCACGGATGAGATCATAGTGCTTGTTGATGTCGGTGCCCGAGAGGGTGCGGATGGCCAGAGACTGCATGTCCTCAGTGATGAGGGGCACCCCGCAGCAGGCCAGCTTGCGCGACGGCTCCTGCTCAATGGAGCCTGCACTCATTGTTGTGCTGCAAGAAAGAGGCATAGTCAGAAGCTGCACCTGACACTGCAGTGCCCAGCAAGCCCTGCCCAACTTGCCCTGCAAGGGGGCTGTGATTTGCATTCATCACCCATAATGTTCTGCAGCAGGATAGAAAATTAGGGGGGGAAAAGGGACATTTCCTGCTGGAGACTGCTACCGATTGAACAGGGAGCCCAGTGACAATAACAGCAATGGGGGCAAACCCGCTAATAGCTTTGAAGTGGAGTTCAATGTGTCTAAGGATGGTGTTGTAGCTTGTGATGCCTTACAGTGGGGAATCAGACTCAGTGAACCAGTCCTAGACAACGGAATCAGGCTGTCTGGCAACAATGCTCATTAGGGTGTAGGCCACAGCTACTAGAGTGACAATCTTCAGCCTGCACTAGGTTGCTTGCAGTATTATGTCACACTATAAATATGATATAGAAAAAGTGATATAGTCACTGAGTAGTGATGCTATAAATACACTGTGATCACCACAGTTATCAGGTTGTCATCAAGTCACGCTATAGTTCTGCAGTGATAGCATAGTTCATGGATTATTAGGTAGTCTTGCCATAGCTGTGCAGTCTGGGTAATTAGAGTTGTGCCACAGTCACTGTGTAGCTGCACTGTAGTTACAATGCAGTCATAGTGAAGTTGGGCTGGAGCTGCACCATGATCACTGTGTTGTATTACTGCTGTGCTAGGACAGTTAGGTGGTAGCTAGACTGCAATCACTGTGCTGTTGCATGGTTATAAAGCTTTTTGTACCCTTAATTATCACCAGTTCTTGTAAGTGGAGTCTGGACACGCCCTGAAAACAATTCCAGTGTAAATAACATGTAATTAATGTATCTTGAAGCTAAAACATACCCATATTAAGTATGAGACCCAAGTTGTAACCATCAGTAGGAGGCTGCTTAAACCAAGGAGGCTTAAACAGCCAGGCAGCATGCCCCATAGGATTATGGGCACCATAACCCCAGTGAAAGTGGGGGTGGGGAACATAGGAGTCTTACTGTGCCTTCACTGCACTCTTCCCTAACAAGTATCAGCTGAAGCATCTTTGGTGTCCCATGGGTTGCAAAATATAAGTGCAGGATGTGCATATGAGAGAGAGCAAGTGAGTGTAGTCTTCCCTCAAGCTTTGCTGGCCCATGGGTAACAATACCGGCAGGAAGTCTTGGCTCCACTATTCACTGGATCTCACAGAAAACTTGAGATGGCATCTTGGGGATGGTGTCTATCTTGGTGCTTTCACAGTCCTGGGCACCAGGAGCACAGAGGCAGCTTGCAACAACACAGCAGCAAATACTCCTAGGAAGAGCTGTTAACAAACCATGTTGGGGCCTAATCTAAACAGTTTCTGAACCGCTGCAGCTGTACGGCTTTAGAAACAGATACACCTAAACTGGTTGCTGCCCCCATGGAGGGAGCCACACCACAACAAATGCTTAAATTAGGAACAGCTATCCCCACAGAGAAAGCAGAACAAGCTCCGGTGGTGGAAGGCCCTTTTTACAGTGTAGCCGTGTCCATGCTAGGGGCTGTACCACACCAACTCTGTCAGTCAGGCATCTCATTCCTAATGGAACAGCTACATCAGCACAAGATCTGCGAAAACAGAGTTGTGCCAGAGGACTAACAAAAAGCAAATGCTAAGAAGCAGTCTTCACCGAAGGGGAGTCTGGAACTGACTGGCTCGTCAGTCTGACTTGTCTTTCAAGAACAATAATGGCATAAAAATAGCAAGCAAGAGGGGCCTGACTTTCCACTGACCCCACCTCATGCAGCCATCAAGGAAGCGTGAACAGTTTCATTAATCTACACCATAGCCACTCTGCATTTGAGGATTGGCCCCTCAAGTGCATCTGGAGCACTACTGGGTATTTACAAAGAGCAGATCCTGCCAGATGAAACTGAGCACAACAGATTTACAGCAATTGCAGGCTAGTGGAAGAACTGCCGATGTTACATAGTTATAGTCTCATGAAATCTCTCAAAATGAATGCCAGTTGACTTGGATTTAACCAGTGTCTCATGGACATCCGGAGGAACCTAAGCCAAGGGTTACGTTATCAAAGCAGCAAACAGCTAAGGGCAACACAGCACAGCAGGAGCTGACATTGGCAAGAGGGGTCTGTTGCAGTAACACTGGGGCCACACTGGATCAGGATTTATTTTACATGTGGAAGAGTAAATGGTACAACCAAGAAACACAGCTAAGCTACTTGCACAGCCCCATTACCAAAGGGTCTGAAAATCCCATAATATTTAATTAATTTACCCTCAGGCATCCCTGTGTGATAAGGAAAAATTATTTCAAGAGAGAGAACTGAGGCACAAAGTGACATACCCAAGGTCACATGGGAAGTCAGTCAGTGGCAGAGAAGGAAATAGTAACTAGGTGAGCGTTTTAACCACCTGAACATCTTTCTTCTCCAGATGATACTAATTTAGGAAATACTAACTAGTGAGGGCAGATACAAAGGGGCTCATATCAGTGTGGGACTAATATTGCTACCAGCTCTGTACATGCAGATCCCCTTGTGAGACTGGGGCCATAAACCAGAACTGAGATCCCACTTGTCAAAATGAAGCTAATGTAGCTCTCAAGAGACTGAAGGTGGGGGTGGACCTGGATACAGCAGAACAGAATGAAGAGTGACACTGAACAGGCATCTAAACACCAACACTGTCATGAGGACTAGCCAGTCACTGCAATTTTCAGGGTGTAAACACAGGACCAGGGGAGAGCAGCCCCTCCCATTAGAACACCTATGTTGGGACAAGGTATCACACATGCAAGGCACAACGGTTAAGGAGGAAGAGGGACCACTTGCCAGAGGAAAGGGTCAAGGGAGGAGTCACCAAAGGAAATGAAGAAAGGGAAAAGTTGGACTGGACTTAAGGGGCTGTCCCAAGAGTAAATGCCATGCAGGTGGGCAAGGGAAGGGGTGAATGCTCCATTGCTTGGGATGCTTTAAGTGAGCCTGGGTGAAGCATCCGTGATTGTGTGGCAAGGAAGGATCCTGCACTGGCAGGAGTGGCGATGACCTAACAGGGCTTTTCCATTTCTAGACTCTATGATAAATTCAGCAAAGCAAGTCTCTACAAGACTCAGGGTCCTGGCATGGACCCAGGGTCCATCTGTCCCCAGCCTGTCTCCAATATTCAGAGGAAGACATTAAACACTCAGAATACACCTACATGTGCAATGCTTTGCCCCCAGGGCACAATTTCTTCTGACCTCATCTGGGAATTGGCTTCTACCCTGGAGCATGCAGCCTGGCCTGCATTCTAGCTGGGCTGTGCACAGATACAGTCCTTTGTGACTAGATTTCCACTTGCCATTCGCTTCCATTTTAAGCCAGATTTTGTCTTCCCGACCTTTCTGACGCTACATCGGGTTCCAACGAATTTATTCATCAGGGAAGACTAGAAAGAATCAGGCAAGGAACTTTAACATCACGATGTTCCAAAAATGTATCAATTTGCCTTACAACGTGTCCAAGACAGCTTGGCTCCATATGTATATTTTTTCTTTGGCTTTGCTGAGGAGAAATAACATTTCAGTATTATCTTTTCAGAGGTGAGGGGACATTGTGGGGAGAAATGACAAAGACGTGCAACTAAAAACATATCATGATAACCCACACAAAGTGTTGTGTCCACCTTTGAATATTTAGTCATGTTTTAACACGTGTTACTTAATATATGTTTCCTAACCTGATGGCATGCTGAAGTACAGACACAATACAAATGCTTGTATCTGGTTAATGCCAGAATTTACAAGCATGTTTGTCAATATTTGAACATTAACTTGTATTGAGATACATTATTCAAGTGTAACCATAAATTACTACAGGGTAGGTAGGGACACAATTAACCAGAGGTTTATGAACACAGTTACAAAAAGAGGTTATAAGATGCAATGAAAAAGAGAGAGACAGAGAGAAAGATAGAAATATAGTCCTTCCATTTCTTATTTTCTATTTACTGCTTAAAAGATTCTCTCAGCTGATGACTGTGTATTTTTCCCTTGATGAAGACACCTGAAATTCCTTATTGCTTACAGGCTTTTTCTGGACCCTGAAAAAAATCTTAATCTGATTCCTTATCCATTAGGCTGGAACAGAGAATTCCTCAAAGACGTGTGCATTTAAGAGTACAGGGTTTTCTTCCCTGTTTTTTGCCCTGTTCCCTGTGGACAGTGTGGCATGAGTCAGAAAGTGCTGTCTTTACATTGCTACAAATCAAAATTTAACAAGTTCAGATATTCCTTGTTTTTCAAGGTGGGAAGAAGGCAAATGCTACAACGGCTCAAAGCCAAGTCCTGCAGCAGGGAGTTCCACAGTTCAGTGTCCAAAACAAACCTAACCATCCCATCAATCAGCCAGCTAGTTCTCTTTATGCTTCTACAGCAAAAGTGGAATCCATGCCAAGGAGAGATGCCAGGGCTATGCTGTAAGTGCAGCAGCCTCCCTTCACCTGATGGTATCTAGCTCATTCCTAGCTTGGCTGAATGGTAAAAATGGGGGTGGTGGCATGCCAAAGGAGAAAGGGAGCGTCACCTGGTAGTTATAAGAGGAGACTGGAACCGAGAGTCCTGGATTCTATAACTAACTTCAATGGGCTCCATGACAAACCATTTAATTTTCTCTATGCCTTAGTTTAACCGTCTGCATACTGGGAATAAAGATATTAACCTACCTCCCAAAGGGGATTATGAGATGGTGTTTTGAACTCCTAGAAAAGGATTAAAGCTGGTGGTGAAAGACAGGGCATGACTAACTCATTCAGTGCAATGGAACAAGCATGGCTGTGCCTCCTCCTGATGGTGACCTTGCTGCTGAATAACTTTGCCTGCCACTTAACTACTAGTTGGAAATCACTTTCCATCTGGGTGTTGATCTCTCCATGTAGAAGCCCATCAGAGCACAGGCAGTCTTGAAATGATGCTCTGTTGATCCTGCTTATTTTCCTCATGGTTACAGATGCTTCCACCAAGCCCTGACTACCACATGGAGGACAGACAGCAGCAGACAGCCAAGCTCCATGCTCCACCTACCACCTGAGAAACATCCTGCAGGCCAAAGTCATAGAGACACCTAGTCAGAACAGCCTGGCCTTACTTTACCATAATTTACACTAGAGTACTCACTCCAGTAGCATGGGCACTGGGGAGTGTGGCTGGATGCCCAGAGGTTGAGGTTTTGAGGCCACAGTAGAAGAGCTCATGGCATGGCCATGTCAGATTACAACGAATCTGTGAATTCTGCCAAATACCTTGTCACAAGGACACAAAAAAAATTATGCTGGAGTCTCCAACATAGGGCCTGTGGGCTGGATCCAGCTGTGGAACTGGCCTGTAGATCTTGAAACAACCTCATGCACAACATGTGGTATGTGGAGTCGGTCTGGTGTGCAGGCTGGACCCAGCACCATGTATGCTATACACTGCACAGGCGGTTGGGGCACACGCTGCATGCAGTGACCGCAGTGATCACACAAAACCAGCCCTGAGTGCTATCTCTGGGGCCAGTCTAGATTGGGCCCCAGGCTATCCATGTGCACCAGTGCCAGTATGCAGGGCTGGGCACTGTGTCAGCCCCCTATGCCACATGCAGTGCATGTGGCTGGTCCAGCCCTATGCATGTGGCACCCTGCTGGACCAGGCCTGCTGTGCACTGGCTCTGGCATTCACAGATGGCCTGAGGCCTGATTTGGACCAGCCAGCAAGCCCCAGAGCAGGGCTAGTGAATGCTGCATGCAATGTGCAGGACTCAACTGTACATACACAATACAAGGGGCCAGCACAGGGCACACGTTGCATGCAGCACCCAGGTGGGCCTGCCCTACACATTGGCTCCAGTGCGTGGTCCTGATCTGGCCCGCAGATCAGTCCAGTCATGGGACTGGATGAGTTTGACAGCCCTGAATTACACCATTGGGGTCTGATGGGGATCGGGGACCTTTTGTGCTGCACGTTGCATACACAGAGTAGAGGCCATCCCTGCCCCAGAGGGCTTACAGACAGGATAAAGGACCTGCTACTGTTCCCTTCTCAGATAAGAGACACACTGCAGATGAGAGGGGATCTGGTTCCCTTCTTACCAGTGCCACAGACCTGCTGCTCATCACCCATCTTAGTGCTCCATTGCTAAGAGCAACCAAGCCTGTGAAAGGACTGGGGTTAACCAGCAAAAGGGTTAACCATTTAACCATTAGCAAGCTGGCTTTGCTGTCTTCTTGTCCAATGCCCATCACTGCTGATGCTGAGTGTCAGAGAGGCAGCTGTGAGTGGTACTGGGCTCCATAACCTCACTACTGCTATCTATCCCTCCCCTGGAGCTTGAGCCTTTGATGAGAGGACAGTGACTGAGGCCAACCTGTGCCCCACAGAGTCCCACACTGGCAGCAGAGGGGATTACATGAGGAGAGCAGAGGGGGCCATAAAGGACAGAAACATGGGACCTGGCTCATGGGCTGCCTCCCTGCCCCTTTTCCTCTGCTTGGAGTAAGGAAGACCTCACACAGGAAACCACTGTGAAGGCCCATTCACCCCAAGCAGCCAGGCTGTGCCTCGCTGACCATTTGCATGCCAGTATACTGTCTGTGTCCCCTCACCTTTGGGACTTGTTGTCAACTAGAGCTGGTAGTTAATAGCTGCAATTGCCTCAACAGCTGCCAGCCCTTTGTCATAACACACAGAAGCCTGTGACAGACAGGTGGTGCTGGAAGGAGAGCACTTCCCATTAGGAACAGGGCCGTTGAATTCGAGTCCTGGCCTGCTCATCTGTAACATGCTTCTTCGTACATCTTGTGGGTCTCATCTGGAAAACTCTGCTCTGCACAGAGGGCTGCCTCTGAGCCAGCTCTGCACAACCCATGCAGCATGCACACAGAGCTGTGGATCAGATGTATACCGGGGGGAGGGGAGGGGCACCTCCAGGCTATAAGGTGCCCAATCATGCCATAACTCTTAGCACTTTAACCTTCACCCAAACTTTGGGGACCTCGCACCCTCTCCTTAGGACAAAGACTGCATCACCCTGTCTTTGTCTAGCACCAGACTCTCTCATCCAAGCACCAATCCATCTATACAGTATCTACCCTTGAATCCACTGGGAGGTGAGCCAGTGTCAGATGAGGAACAGACACAGAGATGCTGCGCAGCTTCCTGAAGGTCATACAAGATGTCCACGATGAGAAAGAAGCTTAGACTCAGACAACCCAAAACCAAGGTGAAGGCCCTAATCCCTGGACCATTCTTCCTTCTCCCAGAAGAAACCTGTCACCTCTCCATGACTGTTCTTCTGTGAGCCATGGGCATGACACCAGCAGAGCCTCAGTGCCTCCTGATGCAAAACCCAGCCCACTTACACTCTGGGTGAAAAAGAATGCCCCTCACTGCAGATCTGATACACATTGGGGCCATTCCTGTTCTACCCAGTAGAAGGTAACATTGTACATACATCCTGGCCAGTCTATGGCAGTAACAGAACAGCCTATCTGTCACACCCCGAGTCCCCTCTGTGCCAGCCATGCAAAGCATGCCGTCCAAACCAGGTAGATAACACGCATGAAATCCATCTGGGAATACTGTGGCCATGTCAGGGAATGGAGCATGTGACTCGGGAGTGAGATTAAGGAGCCATACGCTCCCATAAGGGCTTGTACCTGAACCTGAGTGGCAGAAGCAAAGGAGCCGTCTAAGCAGGTGTCCAGCACTCCGGGTTCCATTTCTGACAGCCACAGGCAGTGCGGACTGGGATGAGTCAATTCAACCGAGCACTGCCAGGAGTGACCAGGAATAACAGTCACAGGTAGAGGGTAGGTTTAGGCTAGATATCAGGAGGCACTACATCACTGTCAGGGCGGCTAGGATCTGGAACCAACTTCCAAGAGAAGTGGTGCTGGCTCCTACCCGGGGGGTCTTTAAGAGGAGGCTAGATGTACACCTTGCTGGGGTCGTTTGACCCCAGTACTCTTTCCTGCCATGGCAGGGGGTCGGACTAGATGATCTGCTCAGGTCCCTTCCGACCCTAGAAACTATGAAACTATGAAACCTCCGCCTCATTCCCTTGACTGAATGTACAAGCCAAGGTGGCTATAAGGTGGCCAGGAGACAGAGAGCAGGGCTGTGCAGCAAAAACAGCTTTGTTAGACACTGCCAACTCATCACAATCTAAACACACTGGGGAGATGGTTCAATCCCTCTGAACCGTCTAGAGTCCAGCAAAATCCTGCCTCGTAGCAGGTCACCTGGCCCCAGAGCCTGGAGCAGCAGGGCTCCCTGGGTCCACAGCTTGGGTACAGCCCTACCTGCTGGGCTGAAAAACCAGGAGCCTGGAAGCCACAGAAGGAAGCATGGAGGTCCCCAGCACAGCCTGGGTTCCTGGCTCTCCTTCAGTCCTCCAGGCAGGATTTCATTTTGAAATTACCTCAGACAAAATGGTTTGAATTTTTCCAAATCAGACTTCTGCTTTGCAGAGAATCTCTACAGCTCTTGTCTATGTTTCAAATGAGATGGTCCTCAGGGAGGGGCACCACTGTTCCCTGCCCAGTGCTGATGGTAGGGAAAGCCCGAGGCACTCATGAGGTACGAAGGCTGACTGAGCAGCTATTCCAGGTGAGTGGTGCTGCCACACTGCTCCAGTGAGTTGTGGCAGGGCTTTACACTCTGAGCTGGGCCCACAGAGGACAGGAGCCCGCTACCACTCAGCCAGAGAGAGTCAGCTGCAGCTCCCCTCACGTCTGTAGGTCCCTGGCTTAATCCTTAGCATGTTGGCCAAGACTGAGGCCATGACACATTTAAATACAATCTGCACAGTCTCCACTGGGGTGGAACCATGGCAGGCCTTAGGGTGCAATTGGGTGCAATGCCAGGCCTTAGGGTTAGAGGAGGAAGGGAAGTCTACAAGCATATTCACAGCCCCAGAGGTATAAGCATTAGGAACCCACATGCACTGGAGTTCAGGTGTGACAAACAAGAACCTTCATGCAGAAATACCTTTCACACTTGCTCTTTAGTTTGCCCAGTAATAATATGCCACATATAAATTGTTTCCTTGCTTTAGCTGTGTTTAAACTCTCCTGCTATCTTCCAGCAAAGACTCCAAGCTTGTGCTGGAACGAGCAGCTTGAAAAAGCAATCCCTTCCAGACATTTCTCCAGAGTTTGTTTTTAACGCATCTTTACCAGCCTTCCCTCCTGGCACTTGTCTTTCTCATTTAAGGGAAAGGACAGTTCAGGTACTAGATTGGGACTCATATGAGCCTGGCTCAATTTCTCGCTCTGTCATTGGACCTTGGCAGGCCACTGCACTACTTTGTGCCTCAGTGTCCCCTCATATAAATGGAGACCATAACCCTGCTATGGTCTGTTGGGCACATTCTTAGTAGCAAGGACTCTCTCTTATTATGTGTGTGTACAGCCCCTGGAACAGTGAGGTCCTGATCTCGTGTGGGGCCTCTAACCACTACCACAGTAGGATCTTCCTAAAAATAATCTGTGGGAAAGCACCTGTTTCCTGCACCCTGTTGCTCTGTGCTGTCAGTTCAGCTAAAAAATAAAGAGGAAATTGTATGGAAATGTATTTAGGAGTATTTCTGGCAGCAAGTCTGACTGAGAACAATGTGGAGAGCTGTGGGATTGTCATACTTTGCTTGACCCTAAGAACACAGCAATCTCCTCTGGCATGGGGGGAGATGTTGAGCAATATGGGTACCAAAGCTCAATGGGATCTGGGTGTCCAGGCATGGAAACCTGCACTCACCAACAGGGGATGGCAGGACGCAATTCAGCTCTCACAAAGTGACACAGGAAACCATGGGCTTGGTGACAAGAGAAAACAAGAACACAGCAGTTGCATCAGTGTTACAGGGACACTGGGGAGAACTTTACCTCCCCCAGGAAGTCAAAATATTATCTCACTTCCTATAAATTATGTAACAGTTTCTGGACTCTGCAGGAGTGTCCCTCAGCAGGGCTGGGAGAAATGCCACCACCTATCATAGCGCCTATGGGTAAACAGCCCACACGTGACTGGGAGAGATGTGCCCAAGTCAAAACACCCTATATCTGTCCTTCCCCAATACCCACATAAAGAACAAATGAGGGAGAGTGCCTGGAGTGGGAGGAAGTATGTCAATAGCACATGGGTGGCCCGGTAGAGTACAAAAAAGTTATTACTTTGAGCAGCCCCCAGGATCCTGCTGGGGCCCAGCACTGAGCTCCATGGACGCAATGCACCTTGAGAGAATGCTCAGTAGCAAAATCCTGTTGTATTTTGTCTCTGGATCCAATTTCAGCCAAGTTTTGAACCCCTCTCCTCCCAGCACCATTTCATCCATAGAGTGGGATTCCCTTCCTGTATGTCTTGCTCACAGTCGTCTTGGAAGTAGCAGCGATGCTACTTTCGTGAGCCCAGTTCTGCAGCACTGGATCTCAAGGCCAAGAATGACCACTTTCATGGACTACTGCTTTGATCGTCTCCTCCATGCACTGCACCACTGAACAGGGCTTGAACACCAAAAACCCCAGCTCTGCAAAGTACATCTGTGCTGATTAAGCCCAGGACTTCTGATAGGGGCTCTGAGCCTGCATGGGGGTGCTGGCAGACAGTTTGGAAGCCCTGCGTTTGTTTGTGTGTAAAAGGAATGCTCCCTTTCAGGCTTTATTCATGCCCAGCTGAAGCCTTACACTTGACTGAGTTGAGGGAGAGTTGCTTAGGGGGAAAATGAGAAAGTAATAAAATAAGTGACTGGCACTTCACTGCTGTGAGATTCTTGGCAAGTTATTCATTGCTAACAACACTACAGCATGGTGTTAAACTCCACTGCCCGGTGGCGAAACCAGAGGACAGAGCCCATGGCATGACTCCGTGTGAACCCCAGGCTGTGATAATGCTGTGCATGCCTTACCAGACCTTTGCAATCCTCCAGCACAATAGGTCTTGTTATCTCCACTTTACAGAGGGAACACCTGCTGGGGCTCAGAGGTGAAGCCCTCTGTGCAAAGTCGCATCATGAGAGCAATAAACCTGGATGCAGAACCCAGGCGCCCTGGCACTTGAGTCCTTGGTCTAAATATCAGGCCACGCTCCCAGATATAGGTATATGTGACTATGCTCTGGTTCAAGTAGGAATTAATTCAGTGGTGTCCTATGGCTTATATTACACAGGTCAAGGTGAGCATGGTCTCTTTTTGTTATACAGCCAGTGCACCACAGGTGTGAAGAATGTTTTCCCATCCTTCCCCCTTCATCTTCTCTCTACAGTAACAGGCTGCACCCTAGGAAGCAGAGGCAAGTTAGGGCTGGGAGCACAATCAGGAAGCAATCCAGAGCACCAGCCCAGCAGGAGGAGGAGGCATCTTCCAAACAAAACCAACCCCATTGTACATACAGCTGGTCTGGTCTGACCTAGGCCTACCCAACAGCTCTACCTGAGCCTGCTGCTTAGGAGGGAAGGGGCTGCCACAGTGAGGGTGCTGCACCACAATTAATGACTTTCTGAACATCAAGGTGTTGGCTGTTCCTGATGTGAAGCAGAATGAGCAAGCTCCATTCATCTCCCTGCTCTGGATATGTCAGTCCCAGCAGCTGCCTGTAGCTCCGCACCTGTCTGAGGTCCCCAAGCCACTTGGTAAAAATAGCGCAGGCTCCTTCCACTCCTGCTTGTTCCTTCATCCTTTCTGCTGCCCTTGCTTCCTGAGACAGCAAATGAGGATGTTTCTACAGCAGCTGCATCTGCTAAGGGCTAGACCTAAAGAAGCAATGCTCCCTGCAGCCCCTTCTGCTGGGACAATATGGAACCTCAGGGGCCAGAAGCTTCCTCTTAAGCAGCGGTTGGCCACAGTCCTGCACCTCCGAGCATTCAGCAAATAAAATGAAGGGAATAGATAGAAAAAGACAAGCCTGGGGATGCTTCCATTGCTGCAGCAAAGACAAACTGAACTCTCAGGCAATAGGACCCTGAGACACCTCCTTTGCTGCTGTGGCCAGACCATGCTGCTGATTCCCTGAGCTGCCATAAGCAAATCCATGGGCTACTGACTCCTGCTCTTAACTATTTCTCTTCTGCTCCATTCTCTAGAGCAGGGGTAGGTGACCTGTGGCATGGATGCAGTGCCACAAGTGGCATGGGCAGCCTTTGCAAGTGGCACATGGCAGATCCGGAAGGGTACAGGCAACAAAGCAACTAATCAGGCAGGGAACAGAAAGCAGAGCAGGCAGGGAGCAAAAATCAGAACAGCAAATCAGAAAGAGAAAGAAAATCAGAGAGGCACTCGTGAAGGATGTGGGGCTAAACTGTGAACATGCCTGCCCAACAGGTTGGTCCGAATCTACAGCCCCCCCAGTGGAACAGCCTGGAACCACAAGATCTAGGAACATCTCAGTAGCAGCGCTCCTGCACCATCCCCTGCAGCACATTTGCCGGAAATGGCTGGCACTGCAGTCGTTCAAGGCAGAATTCCTCCCTAGCCATTACCTCCAGGTGACAAATCTGTATGCTGCTTATTTAAGCATCATTTTTCCAGAGGCTAGAAATATTTACAAACTCTTCCAGATTCCAAAAAGAATCCACTTACTAAGGCAGCCCGGGAGTCTGAATTTTGAGACAAGACCAGTGCTACCTCACTAGAATAAGAGAGACTCAGGGCATCCAGAAGATATTGCTTATTACCCTGTCTTCCTGATACAGCACCAGCTCATCCTGTGACACCTTTCCTTCGGCTCTCTTGGTGGCAAACTCAACAGCCACCTATTCATTCTGCTTTGGGGAGTTTGAGTGGAGACAACATTTAACACACAGAAAGGCCAAAGTGCATCTCAAGCTGAGCACCCAGTAAACCCAGCCTTTGTGGCAGACCAGGCAAAAATCTGGAATTTCTGTTTCATGGTAATGTGATAACATACTTTGCTCTGCTGCCTCCGACATGTCACGAGATGATGTAAAAACTATAGGAATCATAGAAAAAAAGGGGAGAAAAAAATCATATAAAACTCTGCAAACCAACCCCCTCACCCATATAAGAAATTCTAAAATATTCCAAAATGAAAAATTGTGAAATAAAAATTTCTATTTTAACATATTTTTGCTGAAAATTCATCAAAATCAAACTCTGGGGGAGACATTTCAAAGACAGAATTTGTTATCATCAAAACAAAAGAACCGCCGGCCAGCTCTAGTGCTCAGCATCCCTGGCGCTCTTGGGGTCACATGAACTACATTCCACTGAAGAAACAGAAGGATTTCCCATTTGTAGAGGCAAAGCAGACAGCTCAAGCTGCCGAAGGAGTGTGTTCATCTTTATCTTCCCTGGGAGCAGTTCCTACATAGAGAACACAGGATCAGACCCAAGAGGTGGCACTTTCACACAGACTGGTACAGAACTGAGGGACTGCCCAGACTAACAAAGCCACAGAATCCCTTCTTGGAAACTTTAGCTACAATCTGGGTGAAATTCACCCCTTTGTGGAAGGCCAGTCCTCACATCACCCTTCAGCTTTAGGAATAAATGGGTCTATGTTGGCTTGTTATCACATAATGATTAATATCTAATTGCTTTATATTACTGCCTGGAGTCCCCAGTCAAGATCATTGCTCCATTGTGCTAAGTGCTGCACATTCACATTAAGGACAATGCTGCCACCGAGGGCTACAATCCAAATGGACAGAGGCAGTGCTCTCCTCACTATGGAGATGGGGAGCTCCAGTCTGTAAGGACACCCGAGAAGTCCATGACGAAGCCAGGCACAGAACCCAAATCTCAGAGACCTCAGATCTCTACCCCAGGCCACCTGCATTCAAGCTTTCCACAGGCAAAGAGCAGCCGTCTTCTTCCAGTCTATGGAATTTGTATTTGCAGCTAAAAGCTCTCACAAACCAGAGCAAAGAATGCCAGAACACACACAGGCACACGTGTGTCCTTGTCATGTTGCACCAAGGCTGCCTCACCAAATGGCAGCTGCCTCTACAGATGGGAGATGACCATAATTTAAAGATGCAAGTATGCAAAAGACAAGCAGCGAGCTTTGCACAGCATGTTTACCCCTCAGGGCTAAAACCTGGGCCTGAGCTACTTGGCTCTGCCCCTTTCACTGCCTGAAGAGTCTCTAGTGATGGTGACCCTGTGACCCCTATGTGGCACCTTGCTTCACCATCTCCATGTCCCAAACATTTTTTCCTACTATTCAGACTAAAATTGTTCTGTTTAAGCTTCAGAACCATTTATCTCATTGACTGAGGAGGATAATCCGCCCACTTCTTCCTCACTCCCTGGCATATATTTATAGACAGTTATTCTGTCTCCTGTCAGCAGCTGTCTCTTCTCTCCTTTCCCAAACCTGCCTCTGGCCCTTTCCCTGGTTTTCCAGACCACCCTCACAGCACGATGCCCAACTGGCATGAGAGGCTCCCTGGCCCCAGCCTCAACAGGGAAAGCTCCCCCCCAAGACCCCCACAACAGGCCTCCATTGATGCCACCTTGCAGTGCCATTGCACTCTTTTAGAGCTGCACTTGGACATTTGCTTCGTGTATTGGCACAAGGGAGAGAGACCACAGCAGGGACGAAGGGAACCTGGCTCTGTTGTAAGGAATGGATGGGAGGGCTCTTAGATCTCCCCACAAACTGGCCAAGGGGTCGGGGGACTCATGAGATAGTTTGGGCCAACTCTGGGAGGCAAATGGAGCAGCTGCTGACAGCCAAGTCAATCAAATGGTTGACCTCCCTCCCACTGGCGTTAACTCACTCGGTGTTCTTAACTCGGTGGCCAGGATGAGTACAACACAGGCAGCCAAGTCCCTGGGGTCCTTCCCTCCATCCCTCTCTCCATGATGGCTCCACTACACTGCGCTGCCCCCGCTCACATAACTAGGTCATGGCTTGTGCCAGCCACCAACCAGCTGCCCAGCACAAGCCCCGTGCAAGGCAGAGCATACACAGCTGGACAGGACTCACTGAATATTGGTTGATCTCAGGCTTGCAAACTGACAGAGCTGCCAGGAAGCACCACTCCGTGGGCAGCAAAAGGCCTCTGGCTCGCAGACCCAAATGGAGCTTCCCTGAGAGCCGGAGTCATCGCTTTGGTTTCCATGAGCCTGGAGCTGCATTCCTCCTAGCGAAGTGTAGTTTCATCTGCCCAACTGGCAGAATCTCTCCTTCCAGCCCTAGGCTTCAACATCCTCTGCCATCTCCCTTTGGCTGGCACTGACAAGCTGAGCTCCTGTCATCTCTGGTTGCCCAGGTCTTCAGGCCTCACAAGCCTATCTCTGCTGGCTGGTGGTCTGCTTGTTCTCATCTGAGCCTCCAGCCTCGCTCTCTGCTCGGGGCTGACTTACCAGAGCATAACACCACATGCCTGCATGTTTCACACCTCAGTCCCCTTCCAGAGCCATGGGGAAAAGGCCGGCATGGGAGCAGCGCTGCTAGACATGGACCACTCTGGGAATGAGGGGCCTAATCTGGGGTATCCAGGGGAAACTAAGGACCCCTGGCCCCTCACAAGGGCAAACCCCGCATAGGTTAGAGAGGCACAGGGTGAGATTTATCTAAGAAACCTAATTCATCTCTTCCATTTTCCCCCTGTTCAACTCCCTTTGAATTCCCCTCTGGCAGGTTTATTGGGTACAGGTGCTCAGCTCCCATAACAGTGCTGCTGTGCAGAAGGAAGACAGAGGGGTATTACAGCAGAATGATTTATCCTCTAGCCTTGCCAGGCTGTATGCTGCACCTCCAGGCATATATTAGCCCTGCCAATAAGTAATTGGCAACTTGTTAACAGCTCATTGAGAACACTGAAGGCCACACTAGGGCACCAGCAGGGAGGGACAGTGCCGGCTTGAGAATTATAAGGGGGTGGGGGATGACACCTCAACTACAGCCACAAAAATTATAGATCAGAAAATAACCTGCTTATTAAATGGAGTAACAGTAAATGGGTTCAGACATGGAAATATATGCGATTAGCCAGAGATGGTGGGGCCATGGAAAAGTCCCAGCAAGGTCCTGGATGTAGGATGATGATGTGCTAGTGCTGTGGGCACAAAAGAAATCACCAACTCCACAGGACCCCCTGTGTGCTTGCTGGCCAGGTGATTCTGGGCCCTGGGAGGGACAAAACAAATGCCAAAATATGCATGCTCTTTGCCTTGGTCAATCCAGCCACAGAACAGAGGAAAGGCAGAGATCTGTTAAAACCTGATGCCACTTCTGGGTGAGAGCTCCAGTGGGAAAGGACTTAAAGGAGGGGAAAAAAACCCTCTATCAGCAAACATGTATCAGGAGTGTTAATTAGAGCTTGTTATTTTTGGAAGGAGGAGAAGACTGATGCTAAAAAATGCTATGCCAGGGCCCTGGCTGGGGCATGTGCAGGCAGATTTACACTTGTGAGGACTTGGGTTTACACACAGTTATAATCAGTCTATCACCTCACACATGGATACAGCTATTATGGACTAAGTAATATTGTTTATTAATGATCAATTATTCACCACAACATTCTCTGTGATTCTCTAGGCTGTTCATCAGAGGATCTCAATGTGCTTTATAGATGGGGCTGGAACACCCCTGGGGAAGGGGACAGTATCATCATCATTTTCCAGCTAGACATTGAAGCAGAGAGGGGGGAAGCGAGGAGCCCAAGGTCACACGATGAGGCAGTGTCAGAGCCAGGAATAGAACCCAAGTGTCCTGATTTTTTACCCTTTCTTATGCTTTGTGATCACGTGTGTGTGTGCGTGCGCGCGCGCGCATGTCTCTCTCTCTCTCCAGGGGAATTATTTTATAAATCCAGTATGGCTCCCTGCTGGTTCCCTAACAATCTAGGCATGAGCAGAAAACTCCTTCCCAAGCAGCATAATACCCTTGCTTTCCACTCAAAGTGAGGCAAGTGCTGATTAGGAGGAGTCCTTTGGCCCAAGGGATAGCAGCTGCTGTAATCTGGGGCAATAATGCCTGGCATACAGCACCATGGTGCTGGCTCTAGGGATCCTGCACTCCTTGGTAGACATACTACCCCAGCACCTGCACCAGCACCTCCCAAGCTCTCTGCTGCAGGCAGCTACTACTACCCAGCTAGCACCAGCCCAGAAGCCTGAAGCTGTGGTGGCACGTCAGCAGGAAAAAGTCCCAGAGTACAAGAAGTCCCTGCTATAAGCCCCCCTGCAGGACCTAATAGCATAAGGACCACTGCTAGTTGCTTCTGACACAGAGGAAATGAGGACATGATTGCTACTACCTCTCTTCAGGTGCCCATAGGTGCTTAAGCACCACTTTGAATAGATTTGCTGTGGGCAAGACCTAAAACATCAGGCATTACCTAGAACCCCATTTACATGATGCTCCCATGGACAAACCTGAATGACATTTGTCCTGTACAAAGAAAGCTATGGGACTGAGGAAAGGTGGAGTTTGGGGCCCCAAGATGACCAGACCCTAGAACACCTGTTTTCTTCAGCAATCCCTTACTATTGAGGATGCTTGTCTTCCATGTCTTATCTGTGGGTCCAAAAATGGTTGACGAGGCCGATATAGGAATCAACTCTGTTGCAACTCAGGCAAATATTTCCATGTGGGGTGTGTGGCTCCAGATTCTTGATTCAGTCCGTGACACGCTGTTTCTACCACTTCCACCTTTCCATCTCCTGTTGTCATCATAAGTTTTCAAAGTTCTGAGATCCTTGCAGCAGACTCTTCCTCCATTTGGGGTGGTCTTGGGTGATAGTTTCCCACCATTTGATGTCAAAGCTGCATTTTTGAGCTAGCCTTGAAGCATTTTCTCTGCCCTCCTCTTAAGTGTATGCCTTGATTGAGCTGGGACGATAAAACTTGCTTTGGGAGGCTGTAGTCAGACATTCAGATGATGTAGCCAGCCCAGCGGAGTTGAAGTCAGATGATCATGGCCTCAATGCTTGTGATGTTTGCTTGTGAGAGGACACTAACGTCAGTGAATATCTTCTCACTGGATTCAAAGGATCTTCCACAGGCAGCATTGATGGTACTTCTCCAATGATTTGAAGTGACTCCTGTACATTGTCCACGTCTCAGCTCCATACAGTAAGATGGGAATCACAACTGCTTGATAAACCATGAGCCTGGTTTCAGATCTGATGTCACAATCTTTGAATACCCATTTCCTCAGACATCCAAAGGCTGCAAATGCACATTTGAGATGTTGGATTTCTTCATCAATGTCCGGCTTCTGCAAGAGATGGCTTCCGAGGTACAGGAAATACTTAACATTCTCCAGAATCTCATCATGAATCTGAATTACCAGAGCCGAGGACTGCTCATTGAGAACTTGTTGATGGAGGATCTTAGTCTTCAGTGATATTGATGTTGTGTCACCTGAGTTCAAGCCACAATCGCAGTGCAGTGCTCTGGAAATTCACTATTAGGATTTCCCATGAGGGTCCTGATGTTTCAGGTCCCAAAGTTGAATGTCTTTGTTGATTCTGACTGCAGTAAAGGCGATTCCACTGGATGCAGTTATCCAGTTAGGAAGAAGGAAGACAAGCTATGTTCAGGGCAAAGCTCAATCACAGTTATAGCTGCCGAACTGCAAGCCTGTCCTTGTCCAAGTGCTAGATGACATTCTTGTAACTGCCACCTTCATTCCAGTTCATGACTAGGAGCTTCCAGACATCACAATCCTGTTCTTGTTGCCAGTAGCTGGTCACCAAAGGGCTTGAAAAAATATGCTGGAAAAGCCATTTTAATGGAAGACACCTGTGTGTGATTTCTGTTATCACAGAGAAGCTGCTGCACATTATCTTCCATACAGTTCCTGACAAAACAGAACCTTAATCCAATGGCAAACAGGCCAAGACAACTGGAGATCTTGTTCCACTGCAGCCTTCACCTGCCTTGCAGCCATTGAGACCTAATATCTTCTTCCACTTGCTCTACTGTTGAAGACTTGTAGACCCACGGCTGAAGGCTGGGCAGGCTTATTATAGCAGCAACCTGTACTCACCATGTTACAGCACTGTCAAAGGATATGTGTGGCTTTTCAGGAAGGAAAGCATTACCATCTGATGTCCCCACCACATCCTGGTGGTGCTATTGTTGCTTGGTCCACAACTGCTTATTCAGAGTTGCACCTGCTTATTTAGTAGCTAACCCTTCCCTCCAGAAAAAGGTCATTCCTCTATCTGCCACCTGTGGATGCACTGGGTAGCAGTACAGCTCTGCCACCAGTAAAACACCTGTAGCTTCATGGAGAATAAGCAGCATCCCTAGTTATCTTAGACAATGACTGTCAGCCAGAACATAGCCTGGGATACTGTGTAATGAGTTGTGTCATTAGGTTACTCTGCTGACAGGCCCTGCCATCACTGTAACAGAACCAGACATCAGGATGATAATCCCAACATTCATTGGCACCTGTAAAACTATTCCACCCCTTTAGCTCTTGTGATGCTGCCCAGGTGACCCAGCACAGAACTGCCTTTTCCATTACATACCCAGGAAGAAGGTGTCTTGTAAGCCAATTACTGGCTGCAGTGCCATTCTCCAGGCTGCTTTCCAGCTGGACTCCAATATAAGCCATAATCCTTTAAAACATTCCTCTACAGGAAAAGCTGAAGAGCAAGAGACAGCCGTAGGCAAGTCCCAGTAGGAGATGGACAGAAAGCAAAACACTGGACATCAGCTGCAGCAAAATGCCTAATCCCATGACCACATGCCTGAACTCACTGGCATCCTGGAAACAGGCTAAATTCTGTGGCTGTGGGACTGAGGAGTCCATGAAGCCCTGACCGAGATGAGTGGCACCATTCACAACTCTCTGAGCTCTTGTTTCAGGCCCTTTGAAGACTCAACTTTGTACTCAGTTCAAGGTTTTGAAGTTCTCTCCACTACCAGCACAGGGTGAACAGTGGTTCTCAACATTTTTAGATTCAAAGCATCCCTTGAAAGACTTGAAGCAGCCCTTAGAAAATGCCAGCTCTTAGTTTTCACTCAGTTTTTGACTACAGCAAAATAATAGAGCAACTCTTCTGTTGCAAAGATCCTGGAAAGACCACAACAGGTCAGACTATGTTTGACACTGTGGTTCCTATTTGAAGTGTTTCAGCAATAGCATAACAGGGGGGGACAACACACAAATGGAACCAGAGCAGCAGCCCCAGGAGCTGCCTTGGGAGGGAGGGAAGAGGAAAAGGGAAGGTACAAAAATAGCTGCGACCACAGCAGTGCCACTGAGATCAGCACTATGATAGCCAGTGCTGCCCCTGGCATCATGCAGATGCCCCAATTATGAAGCTACCCAGCTGCACTTCCTTCCCTGGGTTTATCCTGTGAATTCTGTTTGCACAGCTAGCTGTGCAGCACCCTGGTTGAGAATCACTGATCTAAAGGCTTCCCTGTACAGGGAAACAGCTTGCTCTATCTAATCCATAATGGCTGCCCATAGGGGTATGCTGATTCTGCATTAAAAGCATCATTTTTCTCCACTTTGAAGGCACTAGTATCACAACAAGCTATTAAAGATCAGCCATGGTGGCTTTAAATTCACCCCCTAGCTTATCAGAAAACAGCTTCCCATGTACACAGGCTCAAAGAGCATGAGGTGCTCTGTGTCCAAGTCCTATGGGCTTTCAGCAGGATGGAGGCACTTCCCACTCCTTACTGACTTTGAAAGTCCCACTATGGAACTGCAGCATCCATGGACCCTTGTCTGAGGGCAGTCAGCCCCCTCCTGTACTCAATGGTGTTTCAGATTGCTTGTCTACAGTATGGAGTTGCACTGGTACAACAGTGCCAGCTGAGCTCCATCTGCAGAGTCCCACAGTGGAGAAAGAGAGCACATGACAGCAGAAGGGGTTTTTTTCTGCTATTTAATTTGCATCGTGTCCCCAAACAGCAGGAGTCCTCTTCCGTTAGCATAGTAGAAGCCATTCCAGGCATCTTCAGGCAGCACGATATCCGTGAGGGGGTGAGATCTTGTGTCAGCTCTAGCCGTGTAGCTGTGCCAGCAAAACTTTGCAGCGTGGACCACACCTGAATAGTTCTCTAGTGCACAGGCCTCAATCTGACTTTTCCACATGGGTGATAAGCTAAACAAGGCACCTGCCAAATGTCCCAGACCAGCCAGGTACCACGCTGCACCACTGCCATGCCTGGGTAACAGTTCTCAGCTTATTGATCAACAGCTATCCCAGCCCACATTTGCACCTGGACATCATGGTAGTGGAAGGCAGGGAACTGTGTAAAGAAACACACGCACCCTGGCAAAGCTGAGGTGGGAGAACAGAAACCTCCCCTTGCCCTCCATGGTGGTATTGAATCCCTAACAGCAGGAGCACATGCATTGCTCACAGAAGGGGTATCCACTTGCAGGGGCTTCCTTAAAAACAGGGTGGTATTTACTTCACTATTTTATACCCAGAGGAAAGAGCCAAGTCTCACAAAAGAACACAGCTTCCTGAGCTGAGAATTTGGATTTTGATCTTGGGCAAGTCATTTTGCTACTCATTAGGGCCATCTCTCACTCTGCTGCACAGCTCCTGGTGCCCAAGGTGTGACAGCAAGATAAACAACAGGAGAAGCAGGTGATGCTCCTCACCCAGGAAGTAGAGTGACTCCTTGCACTTTCCCTGTACTCACTACTCAAATGAAAAAGAGCCAGGAAAGTATATAAAACTGATTATCTACTTGAGCATGAGGCCTCTTCCTGCAGGGTAACAAGGAGCAGGGTTGTGTAAATATGTATTTAATTTGTGCATTGGTGTGAATTTAATGCTTGGGAAAACTGCTGGATCGACAGCTCTGGGCTGGAGTCTGTTTATTCAAAGAGCAGGTGCAGCAGGATAAGCTTCACACAGTCCCAGCCTGCCAGGGGGCCTCAGGTCTGACTACAGGGACCAGCTGGGATGAGAAGGGATCATTTTCCACAGGCCACTGTGCTCTCTAAGCCACCCATCAGCACCAATCCCAATGAGGTGGGGTTTTGTTATGTGGAACAGGACGAGAACCACTGAACCAGAAATTTGGGCTGGAATTCAGAAAGCTGTTTCTTACCTCCAGAACAAAAAGGTTTTGGAGCTGCCTCTTGCCAAGTAGGGACAAAGAACCTAAACGCTATTTAGGATGGATGTGGGTACATATATGAAAGGAGTGTATGACATGGTTGCCTGTGACAGCAGAGGACTGGACTCATGGACCCAGGAGTTCCCTGTATTCCCTGAAGTTGGTCCATACAGAGCTTAGACAGATCCAGGATTAGATTAGATTAGAGTCCAGATTCTGTTTTGGCTGGAACCAGGGAATGCCCAAACGAGAGGAAAACTGGAAGCATTCCACACCAAAAAATTTTTCAATGAGTTGGGCAAGAACCACCAGTGTGTTCCATGTACAGCACCACACACAGTGGGTCCCCACTCCACAGCTACAACAATACACTTAACAAATATAGATTTATAAATGCATTTATAAATGCATTCATCTTCCCATTGCAGCTGACACTGCCCCAAAACAGTCATGAACATCTCCTGATCCAGATAACTTCATCTCTGAGGACAAAGAGAGGAATGAGAAACAGCCAAAGTGACAGTGCAATACAACAGGTCAGCAGGGGTACCAAGAACAGAAATGCAGACTAAACCACAGGCCAGTGTCCTGCCCTTACAACCATCCCCCCTTAGCATGGCAAGTGGGGCTTTACTGGATTCAAACCAGCTGTTTTACCGCTGATTCTTTCCCTGTATACTATCTATACATATTCTTGCCAATTGATTTCCCTGGCCTTGCTGCAGATGCAAAGGACAAGCAGTGGTAAATTCATGTATAGGTTTATATTATTCACACAAACAAACAGCCTTATCACCAGCATGCCTTTCCCTTGTATCATCTTGAGATGCCTGATATTTGCACTTCCTTAGCAACATGCATCTGACAACTCGTTCCACAAACAGAGCAATTAAATCTCACAACAGTCAGGCACCTTACACATGGAGAAACTGAGGCAGAGATAGGCAAAGCCATTCACAAGGGGAGACATCAGCAGAACCCAGGAGTCCTGATACAACACCCCGCCTTCCTCCATTCTCATCTGCAAGCTTTGCTTTAGCTCTCACCGATATATTTGTTCTTAGTACCGTTTCCCTTGTGTTTTCCTTTATTCCTGTCTTGTTCATGGCTACAGCTAGAACCTTCAATACCCTTGTAAAAAATGGACAGAAATCCTGCAGAAGGAAAGGTCTATCAGGGAGGCCATGCAGCTTGCAATCGAGGGCTGACCTGCAGTCAGGATCCCAGGCTCTATCCCTGCTGACCTGCCAGGTAGCCTCTGACATAAGTCACTGTGCCTTTCAGGGCTGCTCCTTCCCTCCAAACCTGTATCTAGCTGACTTCATTTGGGACAAGAATCATCTCTGAATCTTTGTGTGTACAACACCCAGTGCAATGGGGCCCTGATCTTGGCAGAGACCTTCAGGCATCACTACATACAGGCAAAACTCATTTGGGCATGGAATAAAGTCGTTCAAAAATGACACCAAACATTGAGACCTCAGTAGAACCCAGAGCCACTGAATCTCAGCATGCCAAGGACTGCTCACCTCCCTCCACCCCCCACCCCAGGATGGTCTCTCTCAGGCCACCACCAAGCCTGATACCAAAAATTCTGTTCTATGCCACCTTTGGCTATCGCTTGCCAGCTCTCTGTGGTTCTCAACTGACCCACTGCTATCACATCTGAGCATCTCACAATTTCTAAATATATGTAGGCTCACATCCCTGAGGGGCAGAGCAGTGCCTTTGTCCTCAATTTGCAGAAGAAAACTGAGGCACAGACAGTTGGAAGCCCAGGCCCACAGAGGAAAATGGGGCACCTAACTCCCACTGAAGCCTCACTGATTTAGGCACCCTTGTAGATCTGAGCTTAAGTAACTTGCCCAAAGTCGCACAGGAAATTTCTGGCAGCAACTAAGCAACCCAACTACTGGATCATCACCCCCAGACTCTAATCCACTCCTGCTCCTGGATTATAGGAGTTCTTCCTACTATTTGCAAATGTCACTCCAAGTCAGACAAGCCATTTCCACCCAGCCTTGTATTGTAGGACTCAACCCCAAAGTGAAAATTAACAGCTAGACAACAGACCCTTGAAGATCAAAGCATACACTGTGCAAACACAGCCGTAACCATAAACACTGCAGCTGGAACAGAGTCCCTATAAAGCATGGGCATTAAGTGGGTATTGCAGTTAATTACCTGATTAGAAGTACAGTATAAGGTGGGGAAAAACCCTCTTTAGGTTGTGATAATGAAAGCATGAAAGCTTGCTCAATGAGACATAGCAAATGTTATTACTAGTTTGGCTGAACATGCTCAATGCAGTGGATGGCAGTGACCCATCAGGACTGGTCAAGTTACAGATTGATTAAATGACCAAGAGCAAAACTCTGCTGAGTGGCTGATTGTCCATGGGCAGTTTCACTAGAAGTACCATACCGGAGCAGTCAGTGGTTCACCTAGCCATCAACCATTGCCATGTGGCTCAGAGGAGGAGGTCATCACACTATCCAGAGGTGTCCCCAACAAAGCAATACTACCCCACGGGGCAACATGACCCCAGATGGTGATCAGATAACACCAGAAAGCTGAAGTCAGTGAGCAGCCTGGTAAAAGGATCACAGAAGATGCTAATTTTGTTCTTTCTCCTTTGAGATGTACATGGTTTTCGTTATTCGTCTTCCCAAGTATCACACAGACTTTAAAGATTTTTCACGGCAAAAGACACGAGATTAGTACACCCATTTTGCATATGGAAAAGTGAGGCAGCAACAAATCAAGTGGCATGGTCACAGTCACAAAAGAAGCCTGTGGCAAAGCCAAGAACTGAACCTGGATTGCCTGTGCAACTATCTGGCCATTCTTTATTCTTCTTAACTTATTTACCTTGGTAATATCCTGCACCAGAGAGTTCCAAGCTTACTCTTTAGCTGCAGCTTTTTCCATCCATTTAAGCATACTTCTTTTTAATACTCAATGCCTTATTTGTTCTTTTCTGATAGGAACAGAGAGTAGGAACATCTGAGTGGCACTCCCCTTTCCAGACTAAAGCAGACCATAACAGCATATTTTCCTTACCACCCTCTACTGCCTTCCTAACACTTAACGACTCTGATCTCATGGTGAAGGACTCAAAGATGTCTGCTCAACAGTGCTGACATGATTTTCCTAAGAAAATTAAACCAATTCAACTCCCTAGAGAGCAGATTCATTGATCTGTTCCCACAGGAATAATTTTTCCATTCTTTTATACTGATTGTCACCTGCCACCACGTTGCTCAATTTTCTCAATTCTTTTTGAGTCCCTCAGAATGCTCCTTGACTGATCTACATCACACAGGCCTTGATTCAGCTCACAGATCAGTGCATATCAGATACAAATGCTTGGTAGTCAATACAGTTAAGGGCATGTGTGAATTCTCAGTCATGCCCTACATGCTGAGAACCATAGGTGATGCATCAGGGATAAATGGGGGGGCACATGCCCACCCTGAAATTGGCCCTCACCAGCTGGGGAGTGGGGGGGCGATAGCTGGTGCCCCCCCGAGATGGTAGGGGTTCCAAGAGAAGCGCCAGCAGCACTTCTGAGTTTGCCGCCAGCAGTGATCAGACACTGGGCCTCTCCCCCCCCCCAATCAGTGATCGGCTGCTGGTGCCCCCCCAGGATCAGGAGGCACCAGTCACCCGTGCTGGGAACAATTTCCCCCTCTGGTATCCTCTTCATAGGCAACTAAATAAATTAAGCACGGACCCCCATGACAGACCCCTTTCCCC
>NW_017729002.1:19607740-19609476 GCF_001723915.1 Gavialis gangeticus
CCGTGCTGGGAACAATTTCCCCCTCTGGTATCCTCTTCATAGGCAACTAAATAAATTAAGCACGGACCCCCATGACAGACCCCTTTCCCCCCAACCCGCTCCATCTCAGCCCCCTACTAGAATTTCACCTTCATCCTGTGGCTGAGGTTCCTTGAATAGCATCTTTAGAGAATTTGTGTCACAACCCACTGAAAAAAAACAAGGAAGTCTATTGACCATTGCTGCTTTATCCATTAGGCTGATCAGACTTTCCAGTGGTCCTCCAGAGCTAGAGAACCCATCCCCATGCCCTTTCTTAAGGACTCTGTCCCCGTCCTGTGACATTGATCTCCAAGCTACAGAATTCTCTTCCACAGGTTTTATCTGCTTTTTTTTCTGGCCTATCATCATACAGCTCACCCTTATCACAGCACCTTTTAAAAAAAGATGATACAACATTGGCTGCCTTCCAGTCTTCCGGCTTCCTAGGATTTTTAATGATAAATTGCGTCTCTTTGTTGGTAACTCAGCTACTTCATTCTTTAGCTCCTTCAGCACTCTGAGACATGCTGCCCAGCAGTGGTGATTTATGGTAACTTAATTATTTGAGCAGTTCCATCATCTCTGGCAGCATCTCACTTTCACAACCCGTAAAGAGTAACCCCACAACAGGTATCTGCCCGTTATCTTCTTAGATGAAGTGTCACAGTAGGCACAGCCTTGATCACTCCTCTGCTTCCATTAAGGACCCAGATACTTCGCCAGCATTCTTCCAATGATGGATTATGTGACCTATCTTATGGGACTGGCCCTCCAACAGTCCTGATGACAGCAATTCTTTATCTAGTGCTGTTCCTCCCATGAAGTCAGAAGTCAAAGACTGCCCCTTTCCCAGCCTGGACAGGTCAAGAGTTTCTAGATCTTCCCCTAGTCCTAGCAATGCCTGCTTGTGCATACTTTCCTGAAGTGTCTCATGCTGATCTGCAGCTGCTGGCAGTTTCATTTGCAACAGGAAGCCCATTTGCCTGGAACTCTGTCACACCTTGTCAGGTCACGCATCCTTGCTTCCATCCTAACACTGCCCTAGCCCATGCTATTGGGCACGTACTGCATGCACTTGTATTTCTGATGTCTCTAGCAAACGTCCATTATCTGCCCCGCGTGCTCCTCAGTACCAGCTGCTTTTTCCCCGGCTCTCACTTCAAACAGCCTTCCAAAGCCTTCCCATTTTCACAGACAGCTCACAGACACAGAACCCTCCACCCAGCCATGAACTCGGACTCTTCCATTCTCCCTGCCTTCCTGACCTTGCAGGCAGGACTGGAAGTATCTCAGAGTAAAAGCACCCCAACCAGAGCCTTGATTTTAGTCACCTAACACAAAGGTGTCAGGACCCTTGACAGTCAGCCCTGCTCTATCTGACTGACCAGCTGGGGACACCTGCACACCATCTGACTGGCTAAAAGGAGCAGCAGGGCCCTACTTGAGCCTGCCTGTGGTGATGGGCTGGAGACTACTTGACACCAGCAATCCTGCTTTGGCCCTCTGCAGCCTTGTCTTCTGTTTTCTGGTTCCTAAGTGATGGATTAAGCCACCCACACCCCAGTCACATAACAGCAGGTCCCACAAACCCTGTCTGACAAATGCCTGTCACCTGTCCTTCCCTTCCATGACCAGCCCTGCCCCCAGACTCCCCTAAGCCACCCTACCCAGTTCATGAAATCCAGCACCCTCCCACCCACCCGCTCTGCAGCCAG
>NW_017729002.1:19609541-19610886 GCF_001723915.1 Gavialis gangeticus
GGAGCAGCATCCTCTGGACATTTGCAAACTGTGCCTCTTGCCCCCAGAAGGGCCTCCTCACTCTAGAAAGAATCATTCTCCTCCTCAAGTTCTGCTGGAGGAAAGTTCCCTAGAAAGAGCAATGCTTACGTTCCCCATCATCAAGCCAGCTTCTCTGCCTGGAGGTCCAAGGCAGCTACCTCTGGGGGTGGCCCTTTCGGTCACAAGCCGGGGGAAGATAAATCAGCACCCTGCTACTGGGATCAAAAGTCCAAGGCTGGTGCAGGGCAGTGGAATTCCTTATCCTACCTGCAGATCAAATTTGGCCACATGGTAAATCACTAGACATGCTAGTATTAAAGTGGGTCACGCTCGCCCTTTCTACACAGCATCTGACTCTCCAGTGAGGCTTGAGCTCCACGGCTGGTTCTTTCCCTGCATCGCACAAAGCGAAGATAAAAAACAAGCCAGCCTCAACTCCCAGCTCAGGGTCACTCTCTGCTGTCCGTCCACTCAGCTGCAGTCCAGGTGGCTGCTCACTCCACCACCAGCACCTGCCCAACACCCCCCTCTCCCCCACCCTCCAGCTGGCCTCTCCTTTCCCTTTCTCTCTCTTTCCTTTTTAAAACTGTTCCCTGCCTTTCCAAGCGCAGGCCACCGGTTCCCTCCCTCCAATCGGTCTCATCTAGCCAGCAGAGCCACCTCCCTCCACGGCCCACAATCAGCCACTCCAGAGCACAATCCCTTCTGTCTCGTGTCCTCAGAAGCCATTTCAGCCGCGACCCGGATCCTGCTGCAGAGCAACTATTCAAAAGGCACATTTGAAAAACTAGAGCTCCCCAAGGCTCCTCACCTGCCCTTCCCCCTGGATCTCCACACTGCCGCACAGGCTCCAAGTGCTCGTAAGTAGGACTCACCAGTGGCAGGGATTCGTCCCCCCATGCTGGTCACTTTTCAGCCCTGCTCTCCCATCACAGCACAGCCCATTCAGGCACGAGGGGTCTGGACACCTGCCCTGTGCCCCCAGGGTACCAGCAGCAAATCCAGGCTAGGAGAGGAGACTCCAGAGACCACAGGACCGGGAGGCAGCGACGAGAATGAACAGCCTCGCGTGTCATGCCAGCCTCACCCGCCGCCCCAAGCAGCAGAAGGGCTGCGAGGTCTTTGTGCAGGGGCCGAGGCAGGGAGCAGGTCCTGCAGGGCGCGAGGGGCAGCTCAGCTGCCTGTCCACCAAGGGACGTGCTCAGAGGCGCCCCCAGCTCAGGCGGTGGCTCCCGCGCCAGAAACCAACGGCACGTTGCATCTGCGGGAGGAAACCGCCCCCCCTCCGGCTGCCCCGGGCCCTGCGCGCCCCTCCCAGACCCAC
>NW_017729002.1:19611533-19617972 GCF_001723915.1 Gavialis gangeticus
CCAGGCGGCGGCGGGAGCCTGGCTCTAGGACGCGCGTGCTGTGCACAAGGAGCCGGCGCAGGGTCCCCCCGGAGCGAGCCTCGTGCTCCGGGACCCTCCCGCGGCGCTGCCTCGTCCGCGGCCGCCCCGGGCTGGGTCAGGCGCGTGCGGGAGCGTCCCCGGCCCGTGCTCTGGGCTCGGGCCCCGCGTTACTCGGGGTTTCTGCTGCACAAGGCAAGGTCACTTGCTACCTGAAGGGGAAGCAGGGGTGAGGTGGTCGTTGGTGCCTGGGGGTTTGCTGCAGTCTCAGGCTGGGCCCTGGGAACGCGCTAGCCCCCACGCGGACACGTTTTCCCCTCCCTGTAGGGAGTGCCACGGAGCCAGGAGCTCCAAGCGGTAGACTGCAGTCTTCACTGCAGGGCTTTAGAGGATCTTGCTGATGTTGTGGGTGCCGACCATGGATCTTCTTGCAAATAAGGGCAGAGGCCTTGAACCCCATTCCATATTTTGTATATTTGCTCTCTGTACCGGGGGTAGACCAGACAGAGGGATGTGCTGGTAGCAAGGCAAGTTAGGGAACACCAGCTGGTACAGATCATTGTACTAAGTGCTGAGGGCTTCATACCCAGGTACCTGGCATTGCTGTAGTCCAGCTGAGGGGATGGGGGACCTGGCACCAGGTCCACAAATCCTGGGATGGCACAAAGGATCCTCACCAGCTAAAGATGGTGAAAATTGGTACCTGTCAATGATGCTGTGGAGGAGCTCAGCATTAGGAAGGAATCCAGGAGCACTTGTAAACCCTGGAGTGAACAAACCAGCTGCAGGTACGTGCCTTTAGGCAGAGACAGCACAGCAGTGGGGGACTGTGAATGCTTTCCCCTGTCCATAAACAACACTTCTGTCTTGCTTGGGTTCATCTGGTGTTCATGCATGACCTGATCTCATCTAAGCACTGGACCATCTTGGTGTTACAATGTACAGTGCTCATTCACATACCAGCTAAGTGCATAATTCACTTATCCCCATAATGCAGTCCTAGTTTGTTGCCTATTGTTTACATTGTAGCAAATGTTGCTCATCTGCATATCGATTAAATGCACAAACCACTGAAGTGCATGAGAGCTCTTGGCCCCACTGCCTACTTTGTAAAGTAAATTGTGTTCAGTTTAAGTGCATAACTGGTGAAACCAACTTCAGTTTCAAGGCTTCTAAAGTAACCTTGAACTGACTAGGTCCTTTCAACTTCAAGGCTGCAATTAGCAGTGTAGGTCACTGCAGGGAACAATTTAAGGAACCTTAAGGAGATGCAGAAAGCTTAGGGCAAGCTGTTTCTATTGTTCAAGAGCATTGCTTAGACCCAGTCTGAGTAAGTGCATGCTCTGGATAATAGCCTTTTTCCAGTCCCAAGGCTATGCACGTAAATGGAAAGTACTGCAGTAGTATGATTGCATGCAAGGAAAGACAGGTACGGCTGTGTGTCTTCTGCATATTGCTGGCACTTGAGGCTTGGTTGTCTCGCCTAGTGGCTGCAGGTAGATGTTGAATAGTACCAGGGAGAGGGCTCTAATCCCTGAGGGATGCTACACATGAAAGGCCTTGGAGGGGAGAGGTAGTTTCCCTTTGCTATGCATTGGGTGCATCTTTGCAGGAGGGACTGGCACCGTTTTAGTGTATGAAGTAAGCTCCAGCTCACAAAAGCTTGTGCTATAATTTAATTAGTCTATAAGGTACAAAACTACCTTGCCTTCTGCTTCACTTTAGACTGCTGTGCCATGTATAAAGCTCTTCCGTGCGTTGTTTCCATGGGGGTTCCTCCTCTCACCTAGACTGTGCCCCAACTGGGGGCTGGTTGCACCTATCCACTTCTCTTTGCCTGGTGCTAGTAAATGTTTGGTGTCCTCCCTTGTCCACCAAGAGTGAGATTTTAAAAAAACTACAACCTATAGATAGGGGGAAACAACAAATGTCTACAGCATCCCATTAGGGTCCAGCCCCTGGCATCACAGCAGATTTATTCTATGCAGTATGCCATCCAGTGATTTCTCCAGATCAGTTTTCAACAGCTCAGGAAACTGAACACCCTCCATAGGTGACTGTTGCATCAGCTGATTGAAACTTTGGATAGGATATTAGGTGCCTAACTTTCCTTGATTCCAGTAAGTCAGTCACCAAAATCCACTGGAAAATCTGGGCTCTTGTCCTTTAAATTATACACAAACATTGCATTAGAAGAGTACAAGTAAGGTTGCAACATCAAGCATTAGGAAATTCCAGAATTAAGATCCTTTGAGCAATCCTAAGTCAGTCCTTTAGGACATCTGCAGTGTGGTACAGTCTTTAACTACCTGACCATGTATTGTGTTTCCTCAGGACTTGTACCTTGCATAGTATTCAGGAGGCATTATGCTAACTGTGCTATTCAGGGGTTGGTTTCATCTTTATCGTTCAATATCTGATCCAGGATTATTGGCTGAACACTATCCAGACCTTGCTTTGAAGACAAAACATTATTCATTTCCCCATGGGCTTTCACTGTTCAATGTTGCTTTCACCATAGGTTCTGTATGCTTCATAGACATGGATTCATTTATTTTCACAACACCCAGGGATGTGAGGGGGTATTGTTATCCTCATTTTACAGGTGGAAAACTGTCTACTAATCTTAGTTACCCAACTTGAGACGTCTGCATTAAACAGCACTTCCTACGTTCAAAGCACAACTTTCATGGATTTTAGCTGTTGTTGTGAGTACTGAGCATTTCTGCAAATCAGACCCCAGGATCTCAAGTTGGTCATCTGGACAATGAGGAACACACAATCTGTGATCACCTCTGAAAATCTGGCAAATGTGACTTGCCCAAGATCACAATGTAAGTCTGTGATTGGCAGGGTTAGAACCCAGGATCCTAGGGCAGCAGTCAATGGTCTTGACTAAAATCAGAGAAAAGGCTGGAAGGGACCTCAGGAGGTCACACCTAGTCCAACTGCCTGCTGAAGGGAGGATCCTCCTTTTCTAAACCATCCCCGACATGCAGAAGCATAACAAGGCAGCTGGATGCCAGGGGCAGCTGCAACATACAGAGCAACAGCAACTTCAAGTTTCCAGCTGCTGCCGGGCCATGGGCATGGTTGCAGGCACAAACAGAAGTGACAGTTTGCTCCTGATCTGGACCCCTGGCTCTACAGCCATGACCAAACACAAGTGCACGGCTACAGAGCTTTATAAAAGGATGCAGTCTCACAACAATCTGAATTGTCATTACACGAGGGTTCAGATGAAGGCACTCCAAAGCTGAGTATCTTCATTAATGTCTGTCTGCTCCCAGTGCTATTTTCAGAATAGGAGGTGGGGGAAGGGAATGGAGGGAAGCTCATTCTGGGGGTTGCCCAACCAGTGCTAGAGGGTGGGGTGGGTGGATTGGAGTCTCCCTCCCTCCCCCCCTGAGGTGCGGAGCTCTAATCCACCCACCCCTCCACTCCAGCGTGGCTGGAGCAACCCCAGAACAGATCTGCTCTATCTCTGGATGGGAGGAAGGAACTGGGCAGGGGGCAGAGCTAAGGGAAGAGGTTGCCAAGACACAGACCCTGTCCCTGGATCTGCTCCAAATTGGGGCTCAACCTCCCACCTTCCTGACCCAATAGCTAACATCTGTTGGGTCAGGAGGACCAGTCTAACTCTTAGCGCTTTTTGTGATGCACCATGAATTAGACCTGGGAGCTGCACTTCTGTCTGTCTTCATCTGCTGTGGCAGCTGATTTTTTCATCCTTTCCCTGAGGTTGGCACCTGGCAGCTTTCCCAGTCACTCCACCCTAGTTATGACACTGGGGACAGGTCCATCTGACTTGCACTCAAAAACTTGCAAGAAGAAAGTTTCTACAACCTCTCTAGTTAATCTGTTCTAGTGTTTAACCACTCTTATGGTGAGAAAGGTCTTCTGAATATCTAACCTAAACCTATCCTGTTGCATACTAAGGCCAATACTGCTTGTCCTGTCCCCTGTGGACACAGAAGACAATTGATCACCATCATATCTATTACAAGCCCTTTAGTTTTTAAATATTTCAAACCATGAGCCCATCCATATTCTTTCTGCATCCTACCCTTTCCAACTTCTGTAACAAGCAAAGCAAGGGTCTTGCAAACAACACCCTTCACTACACAGCCCTACTCATTCACACTCCATCCTGGGCAATAAATGGGGCAGAAGGCCAGTGTGAAAAACTGCAATATGTTTTTATGCAATTGGTAATAGTAAATAACTCACATAGACACAGGAGGTAGAGTTAAGGTTTCACTGGCATCCTTCATTTTGGTGCTTTCTATCTTTTTTTTATTGCAACCTTAATAATAATCTGTTGGTATTGATCCTACAAACTTCCTAGATAAAAAAAATGCAAATTGAAACAACAAAAATTCCATATGTAAAATGATAGTGATACCCACATACATCATTGCAGGGTTGGAAGTTTTACATTCCTAGCACAGATCTCTGTCACATGAGACTTTATGTGCATGGACACTAGAGACACAGAAGAAGCGCTCTCTTGTGATGACTGGCACCATGGTAAACTCCACTAGTTGGGAACAGAACTCATAGGAAAATTCCGGCTCTGCCCATGTATCTCGGCTGACACGCACCTTGTGCCGATAGAAAATGCAGGGAATTTAGCTGATGCATTCTGATAATTCTACCGAGCATATACACACCGGGCATGTCTACATGCTCATTAATGCACTTTTGCTAATGTGCATTAAATGCAGTACCTCCATTGCAAGGTACAGACAGTTCTCAACTTCCAGTGTTTTGAGTTAAAACGTTTTGCACTTACAATATTTATAAACTGACACCCTGTTTCAACTTTATTTACAACACTTGATCCGATGAGACATCACGCCAGCAAACAAGTTTGCTGCGTCATTCATCTCCCCAGAGAACATCTGTCCAAACTTCCTTGGACACTTTCTTTAAGAAAGCAGACAAGACTCCAGAAAAACCAGCAGCTAAGACTCCTGAGAAGACTCCAGCCAAGAACCCTTCAAAAAGTCCAACCAAGAGCCTCTCAAAAAGTCCAGCAAAGTCACCTCAAAGAAGTCCTTCCAAATCAATATGATTGCTATTTACAGTATAAATACACTAGTATAGCTATATTACTCATCTATAATTGATTGAGTACAAAATTCTGGGGTATTTTCAGTGAAAATAGAGTATTGGGCCTTGGTTCAGGAACCAATCCCCCATTTATAACATTGTTTCTTATGACACAATTGGTTCCAAGTTACAACATTTCAGCTTAAGCCATGGCTTTCAGGAACCAATTGTGTCATAAGTCTGAGGACTGCCTGTACTAGAAAAAGGCACATTAGCAAAAATGCACAGGTTTTTTTTTGTGTTGCTTTAATGCATATCAGAATAAGCTAATGTGCATTAAAGTGCATGTGTAGACATCCTACTGAGAATTCTCAGAGGCTTAACCTGGCCAGATTTTAATACATGCAAAACAAATTATTTTTTCCTTCAACTTGTTCTTGGGAGTGGCTTTACCATTTTCAAAGTACATTCAGCTTATGGCACACACTCAGCATGGGAAGTTTGAGCCTGGCTGAAGTTTGCTAAAGTTTTAAGCAACTGGCAATACACCCTTATCACGGAAAGCATCAGGCAGTCTTAACTACAGGCAGCCCAACATCCCTGCCTGTAACTGTAACACAGCTATAATCAAGAGGTTGGTAGATTATGGTAGATGTTCCCCCTTGAACCAGCCCTAGACAAAAGCTTTCTTTCTTTCTGTTAACAACCTTCCTGCCCTGCCATTCTGGTATGATTGAAAGACCTGGTTGAACAATTAAATACTCAAATCCCCAGCTAGTGGAAAGTAGCATAGTGTCTTGATGTCAGGGAAGCTAGTGCATTTACACAGGCTGAAAACATGGCATGGGACCTGCTACAAACACAGCCCCGTGTCTGCTTTGCAATTCATTTTGCAGTTCATCTTGATTTGCTTGACCAGTTCAGTGAAAAATGTGCACCAATTGTTGTCGCAAATGCTTTAGTCCAGCTATTTACTATTCATTATTCACATCATCTGATTGGTCTCTGAATTTCCACAGAGTTGTTTCTGATGCCGTATTGGATGACTGAAACAATTTAACCCAGAGACCTACATAGTAATAGAATAACAAACTTCCTAGGCTGAATACCAAATACATCACTAGCACTGAAATCCATTGACACTTTCCAAGTTTGGGAACAATTTTGTGAACAGCTGGCTGTTATCTGTACCCTTGTGAATAAAGATCAGATGGATCCCAGTGACAACCTCAGTGTGTATTTTAGTGCAAGCCAACTCCTTTGTCATGCAGCACAAATCACCTAGTCCTCCTGCCAGCTCGTAGCCCAGCTGGGTACAATTCCACATGTGTTTGCAAGACTTGTGATGACCATAAATATATCTGTG
>NW_017729002.1:19618038-19623603 GCF_001723915.1 Gavialis gangeticus
AGAGTTAAAGGGCTCTTTCTCTACAAACTGCTGTCGCAGCCTATCAGTGAAACAACACCTCTCCATCATGTATTGATTGGTTCAGTGTACTCAGCATCTATTAGTGTTTGGCTCCGGATTGCTGGCTGCTTTGTGACTCCCAAAAACATATGACAGGTAGATTGGTGATAGTATCTCAGTAGAGATCTGGGCTGTGGAGACAAAAAGCTGTTATCTCTGCTTTCTCCTGTCTGGACTTCCTGTCCTGTCCTCCATGCTAAGGGCATGGGTTCTCTCACATAGGGAACACATTGGTACAGGCTGCTTGTAGGAGCACTCTCTAGTGACTCTCTGCCATCCTCTCAGCTTAAATCAGATTCCAGTTTAATGCACAGAGCAATTAGTCTCTTTCTGAATGACTTTAACTCAAGAGAAGGCGTCTAGCTCTGACGTTCCTCTTGAATGCACTGCCAAATGCTGCTATGACACTAAGGCCCTGCTTGTGCTTGGCAAAAGAGGCACTGCCAACAGAGTACTGTATCAAAGGCTTGGAGCCTTCTCTGTGCACGAGACATGGCCCAACTCCAGGGCCTGGGGGTGATGAGGGCTGGGTTAGTTTGGCCACCATGGGAGGTAACAGACCATGAATCTCATGTTTGCTTTAACCCAGTCAGTCCTCCCCAAATTCCAGTCCACTGTGCAATTAACCATGAGCCTCTGCTCTGAGATATAGTCATGTGCCTCTCTCATTATTATTTATCCTTCAGTAGCACACAGGAGCCCCAGCCGGCTTCAAGGCTCCATTGTGCCCAGCACTGGGTGCCCACACAGTGAGAGATGGTTCTCTGTCTGCAAGTGCTTAGAAGCTAAAGGGACAAAGGAAATGTTATTTTTCTTCTACAGCTGGGAAACTGAGGAAAGGAATGGTTGAGTGACTTACCAAAGGTCACATGGAGAATCTGTAGCAAAGGAAGAAATTGACTCCAGGTGTCGTAATTCTTAATCCAGTGTGTTAACTAGAGAGCTAGGTTTCCATTCATAGATACGCCAATAGAACTGAACAGAGAGTAATAATTTTCTACAGCCTCCCTACATCATCCTATGGAATCCTGTAGGAGGGGTAGGCTTTGTACTCAGTTCTTTCAGCTCCTAGGATTAATTTCTATAGGGTCTCATCCTTATTCAGGTTTTTTTCATAAGGGCCAGTTATGTTTTCCCATGCACAAAGCCACTATAGACTTTCCATCAGAATTTCTTCTCTATTAAAAGAACAAAAGAAAAGGGAACAAAAGCCAGAGAGCAGTGTGTCTGCATCTCCTGCACTGCGAGCTGCATTTCAATGGAACACTAAATAGCGCTGCTTCTGCAGCAGGGAGTGGGACATGGGTGTCTCTCTATTGTAGGACACACATGAGTCCTTGCAGATACAACCACAGATGCCTGGCAGGTTTAGGCCAACGTGCATGAAGGTGCAGATGGTATGACTCAATCACCTGTGAGCTGGTAGGGAAGGTTTAAACTTGGATGGCCCCAGGTTAGAGCCATGTGAAAGGCACCCACTGCCAAAGGATAATGGTTTGGATGCAGGGACATTCCTGGATATCCATGCTTCATCAGGGGATCAGACTAGCTGTTCTTTGTGGGGTCTAATGTGCTGTATTCAGCCCCTGCTTGCTTCCCACCAGACACCATTGCACAGGATGTCAGGGTAGAATGTGCTCTGTGGGTTTTACTTAGGAAACACAAAGCTGCTTATGCGCCTGCTGAGGAGGTGACAGGGTGGACCCAGCCTGCTTGCCCTGTAGGCTGCCAAGCTGGTCAGTCTGTGGAGGCACTGCATAGAGGGGCCTAGAGAGTTAATCTCTTAGAAGGGATTTCCTTCCACTCCTGCCAGACCAGGCTCTTGGCACACCAGTTGCTCACTGCTCCCAGTGAAACCAGGAAGGGCCACAACCACTGCAAACAGTGGTCAGGGTATAGACAAATAATGTAATGTTAAGACAGGCTGCTGCATGCAGTGTAGCTGATTGACTTGAATGTAAACTTCTAGTACTGGTACCCTGGGCACATGAAGACAGGCCCAGGGACCTGTGTTCAGCAGCACTGGGGACTGGTTCCAGCTGAACCAGTGTTACTAGCCCTGTGCTGCAGATCCAGATGGCTTGAGTCTACATAAACTACCGCCTGGCAACTCTATGTCTGACAGCATGCACTTTTGTTGCTTTGAGCTGTTCCATTAGTTCAAAGGCAAGAGCAGGCTTACAAACCTCTACACATAGTCTAGCCCCTAGAGGGGGAGAGCAGCCACATTGTGCTAGCACAGGTTTGCGTGCATAAACATCCAGGACCAATCCCCAGCTGGTGCAAAGCAGCAGAGCTCCCCTGAAGTCAGTGCATCAGTGTGCTTTACCTCCACTAAGGATTTAGCCTGCAAAACTAAGTTTGCTGTCAGAGCTTGCAAAACTGTGAGTTTCCTGTTGGAGCTGCTGTTCTGGGCGGGGCTGGCCTCTGCTTAGCTCTGTTCAAGATATTTATATATGGGATATCACCCCTCAAGTTTGTATTTAAAATCCACATCTTGTGTCACTGCATCCCACAGTGAAACTCATGGCAACTTCATCTCCAAAGGGGGGAAGTCCTGCTTGGTGCCTGTCATGGAAGGGGAGAGTAGCGGGCTCAGAAAGTGGGAAAATGACTGGGCACATCCAAAACAAGGTGATGCAAATGCATGAGCCTGTGTCACTCTCCAGATCAACTGCTCATTTCAATTCCTCTGTAGAGAATAGGGAAAATTGGGAGGCAGTTTGGTCTTGAAGACACTCTCTGCACTTGAATATAAACAAGATAAGGCTTGTAAAGTCACACCAGCTTCTGTGACACCCCCCACGCTCGATTCTGGGTGCATTTACAACAAACAGAAGCATTTGACCTAGCTTAAAATAATCATTCCACTAATAGCCAATCTGCCACCCTCCCCCTACCGCCCCAGCAACCCACTTTAACCTAGATTATCCCTCCTGCCATGAGGAAGGTAAACTCATTCTTGAGGGGAGGTGGAAAGAGCAGATCATTTTACAGCTAGCACATGGCATACCTGGTGCCCAGAGTTAGCAGGGGTGAGGCCGCCTTTTCTTTTTTCTTTTTTTCCTAGTCTTGTCTGTCTCATTGTTTTCTCTTTTATGACTCCATAGGCCTCCTACTCCTGTATGTTTCAAGCTGTGTCTCTGATCTTTTCTTCAGATGTCCCTATTTATAGCTTTTGGCTGTTTCTAGGTCAGGTATGAGTTGTGGTGGATATAAGCTGTCATGATCTGGAGAATCTGTATGCATCCAACTTAGGTGGCTGCTCCAGAGGTAAGATATTGCACTTCTGAATGTGTGTCCACTTTTGCTGACAAGGTCACCAGCAGGTATGTCCCAGACCAAGGACAACAGTCACTGCTCAAATCTTAATGCTCGCTCTTGAGAGGTAAAAAGCTTGGACCAAAAAGTGGCTTCTGCTAGAACTGGTTTATCAGAGAGTAGCCATTTCCCTTAGCAGGACAAAGAGGTGGAAAGAACGAAAGAGAATTTCAAATTGGACTCACAGAAAGGGCAAAAGGAGAAACTTCCCAGAGAGACATGAGGGGCAATGAGGAAAGCAGAAGGGATAATAAACAGGTTTCTGTATCTCTTGAATCTAATTTGGCTGTGGGATCAGCCATGGTCTGAGAGGATGCTCTGGGATGAGAAGACTCCATGGCACTGGTGACAAACCATGAGTCACACAGAGGGGCCCTGGACTTCACATAAGGCCTGACTCCAGCTCAAGGAGTGCCCCAGAGTGGGGAGGACACCAAGGCAGGGACACTAATTCAGGGTATCCACAGTGGCTGCTTACAGATGTTTAAAAAAATGGCACTAAACTTTAAATGTGGCATGCTCTCACATTAAGCCAAGTGCATGCTCAGAAGAGGCATTGCATTAGTTGGACCCAGCTCATCCAATGTCTGTACAGGTTGGGTGCCTTAGTGGGGCTCTTTTGTCGCTTTTAGCTATTAGCAGATTGAATCAGCTTTAAATAAAAGCACCAAAAAGCTCTGCTGAAGCAGCCCATCTACACAGATGCTGCAGAGCTGGGTTGAACTAAGTCACTGCTTCTTCCAGTAAAGTGTGTTTTGTTTTTTAATGTCTGTATCAACCATTGTGTCTATATCTCTATTTCTCATGCTGCTAGGTCAAGAACATGGTGTAGGAGTCCTATCCATGGGCACTATACTTATTCTTGTCATGTTTCCCCGAAGAGTAACAGAGCCCCGATCAGCTGGAGTCCTGGAAGATGGGGTGTTTAGGTCAGGGAGAATCTGAGGACCCCAGGGAGATGCACAGTTGACTGCATGAACCAATTCTCTGGAGGCAGGGCCTCAGCACCCTGAGGCCATGTCTAGAAATCCTGAGTGAGCCACGGGTAGTGCTTGGACTCTGCCCAGACTCTACAGGCTCAAAAGCACACTAGTATTCAGTGTGTGGTGCCCAACACAGCAGCAGGGTCCAAACAAGAGGAGCTCAGTCAGACCTAGGGCTCAAAGAGGTTTGTGGTGACAGTACATGACTGTGCTTCAGGAAGGCTGGGCTCAAGCTCTTGCTCTGCCTGCACTTGTGTGACCTTGGGCAAGGTGTAATTTTTCTGAGTCTCCTTCCCAACCCCTTATCTACTCAGATTGTAATTCTCCAAGGCTTTAATTGACTTTACTATTTATAGCAGAAAGCACTATGGGCCCTCAATAGAGGATGCAGCTTGTAGGTGCTGGGGTAATATTAAGCAGATCAATGAGAAGAGCAATCATAGGTATATGCTACTCCCTCAAGGGACAGGGAAACGTCCTTCTTCACATACAGGCCTGTGCGGTTGGCTAGGTGCTTCCTTGGAGCAGTGTCCCAGCGAGACACAGGACACTGAACCTGAGACAGGTTCTGACACAGGCCCCTCCTGGGCCCTCCCATCCTGGTGACCAAGAGGCATAACAGTGCAGTTCTGTACCTAGGGCCACTTTACAGCATCTGGGGAACCACTGGCTCTTGCCATGCTGGTTGCAGCAGTGCGGTCAACCACAGCTGTGGCAGTGGCTGCTTTTGCATCACCCCACAAAGGCATCACCCAGGGCTACTGTCCTGGCCATCGTCCCCTCTCCAGGGCCCCCCCACTCCTTCCTCATCACAGTTACACTACTGCTGGCTAACCTCAGTGCTGAATGACATGTTCACCTCCCAACTCTCGGAAGACAAAGGCCTGGCAGGCTGTCTTTCTTGCGTACCAGGATCTTTCCAGGATATGGCTAATTCTTGGTTACAGATCCAAGCAGCTCATTTAGAGTAATTAAAGTGGAGCTCAGTTCCGAGCAGCTTAGCAATCCCTCCCCTTTGCCTCTTTCCCACAGTCACTGGGGCTGTCAGCCTGAAGAACGCAGGCTGTGGGTCATGCATAGAGTGAAGAATAACAACAACCCCACATTTGCATAGAGCACTCCATCTTCAAAGCACCTTCAAAAACATTAAGAGGTACGTGGATGACCCCTACCTGACTCAAGAAGTCTATGGGCCAACGAG
>NW_017729002.1:19623614-19623843 GCF_001723915.1 Gavialis gangeticus
CAGCCCTAATGTCTATGAAATCTATGAAATCTATGAAAATTAATAATTAAGATCAACAAGATGAAAGGGACCTGATCAAACACATTTACTATCTAACACAGTTTGAGGCAGCACCTCCCATGATTCCAAACCATTCTATAAAAGCCAGATTACAGAGTCCCTAGTTTCATAGTTTCTAGGGTCGGAAGGGACCTGAGCATATGATCAAGTCCAACCCCCTGCCATGGGC
>NW_017729002.1:19628843-19638692 GCF_001723915.1 Gavialis gangeticus
TACTGGGGTCAAACGACCCTGGCAAGGTGTCTATCTAGCCTCCTTTTGAAGACCCCCAGGGTAGCAGCGAGCACCACTGCCCTTGGAAGTTGGTTCCAGATCCTAGCCACCCTGACTGTGAAGTAGCGCCTCCTGATATCTAGCATGAATCTACTCTGTCAACTTATGGCCGTTATTCCTTGTTACTCCCAGTAGTGCTCGGAGGAACAGGGACTCTCCCATTGCTGGTGGTCTCCCTTGGCCAATTTATAGATGGCCACTAGATCCCCTCTCAGCCTTGTCTTGTGGAGGATGAACAGGTTCAGGTCTCGTAGCTTAACCTTATAGGGCCTGCCCTGCTGCCCCGTGATCATGCAAGTGGCCCTCCTCTGGACCCTCTCGATGCTGGCCACATCTCTCCTGAAGTGCAGCACCCAGAACTGGATAATATTCTCAAAGAGCTTCCCCAGGACCAAGGTAAGACTAACAGTATTACCTGTGGGATAGTATTCTGTGGGATAGTATACCCTGTGGGAATACTATTTCCCAGTGCCTTCACAGTAAATCCCTGGTTGTAGCAGGTGAGCAAGAGCAGTGCTGGCCACTAATAGTCCAGGAATACTAGTAGAAAGGTGCTTGAACTTTACTCTTCATCTGTGTCGTGGCATGGCCACAGCCTAATGGGTGATCAGATTCATAGCTGTGTGCTGGTCAACCAAGACATGCTGTTATTAGCCTTGCTAATAGCAATGTCATGGGGAAGTGGAATCAGATAGATTACCCTGGAGTGAATCTGACCCTAGGAATGGAGAAGTCATGTTAGTGTTGAAATAAACCCATCCATCTTTCCAGAAATGTACTTAAAATCTTCCAGACATATTATAGGTCCTCTGCCTGAGCTAGAGCTGCAAAGTATGCTGCTGTTTGGACTAATGATATCTCGGTACCTATAAGGAGCATGCAATTGCTCTGCAAAGCCCAGAGGATGTTCCCTGGTGATGCATGAGGTTTTTGACAACCGCAATTGTTTGATAATGCTTTCAATAACCAATAAAAATGGTTCCAGGAAAAAATACCAATGAAAATGTTGGGGGAAAGAGGAAGGAAACACAACAAAAGCCATTTCTAAAAAGGGATGGATTTTGTCAATTTATTTTCATGGAGTTCCTGAAAAGGGACATTTTCCATTAATAAACATTTGATGAGAAAATGTTTACTGGCTCTATTTGGAAATTCATGGAGCTTAAGGTCAGAAGAGACAATCAAATCATCTCATATAACTGCTGCATAAGGCAGGTCAGAGGCTTTCAAACACAGCCATTCTTCTATCAAGCCCAGGCCCTCATGGAGACTATATGTTTGGGTAAGATGCACCTTATCAATTAGTATGAGCTATACTTGCTGCACTGCATGTTTGATTAATATTCCCTGCCTGCAGCTCTGGAGTTAAATGTTCAAACTGAGCAATTTTCACATTTTAAAGTTGTTTTATGATGATTTTCCAGAAGGGGATTTGGACTGAGCTTGAGTGGATGGGAATGAGAGTAGGAGTGGAGCATGCTGGTCAAGAGGCAGCACCAGCTAAAACCCGAGGCACTAAAGTGCACAGGCATGTGAAGATTCTGGGGGGAATTGCAGTAGGCTCTGTGAGGGTCTCTCAATTGCTCCCTGTAACCATCGCTTGGAGGAACCACTAACCCCAGGTGCCCAGCATCCGCACAAAGGTGGCAATGTTTGGTGGGAATTTCCCTCAAAGACAACATAGCCCAGATATCAGAACCAGGATACTCATCCATCCTGCTTGCCAGTGAAGATTTTTTATCCCCCTGTGTGTCCAACCCTTGGTCTACAGAGAGCCTAGGTGCTCAGCACAAGTGGTAGAGACAAACTTTGGAGGTCCATGGTGCCAGCCAGCATGGCGGCTGGAAGTTCTTGCTGTCATCATCCTCCCCCTGCTGGCACTGTGAAGCTGAATTCTCTCTCACAACTGCCCTGACGTGCAACTACAGATGAAGAAACAGAGAAGAAGAGGGCCCAATTTCCATGGGTGCTGAGAGCCCACAAATCCAGTCACAGGCAATGGGAACAGTGGGAGTTCAGCAATTCAGGCTCCAAATACCTTGTCCCAAGTCATGCAGGGATGCCACAACCAGGCCAAGAATGGAAGCAAAGACTCAGCCTCCTATGTTAGGCACGCAGCCTGTATGCACACCCCTGGAGTCTGGGCCACGCAGCACCTCATGGGGCTCTGTTCCCTTCTATACCCCTCAGCCTGGCCTCCATTACTGTGCTGGGAGATGTGAGCTGCTGGCTGTTAATTTCTACTAAGACAATCTCCTGTATTGACTCTGTAGGCAAACTGCAATCAGCCTGACAGAAAAGTGACCCCAGCTGCTGGCTCCCAACCCAGCTTGCCTCCCCTGCACCACTGAGAGGAACTGTATCCTGCCACCCATCCTGAAACGACAAGGGTGGCTCTCACCCTTCCAGCCCCAGCCTGGAGCCCAGGGCACCTGTCACCCTATCACCAGCTCAGACTGGCTCCCTATTGCCTTGTCTCTGCCCTTTCATGCTTGCTCTGAGACAGCTTGTGACTCCTGTGTCACTTCCTTGTCCTGCATAGCAGGGTAACATCCCAACCAATGCTCATCACAACAGTAGTCTGACTGACCTCCAGCAGGGGCAGCATTCCCTGGGGTGTGGTTGGAGCCCTACATGCCAGCACCCTATCCCAGATCCTAGCAGCTTTTTATGCCTCTTCTCTATCAACCACCCTGGACTGTCAGCTCTAAATCATGAAGTACATCCTTGTATCCTCAAGCATTCCTTAAGACATGACTCCAATCTCTCCTCCATGTTGGGCAAGAACAACCCCTGCCAACTCCACCCCTGCAGCTGGGAAAGCACTAAGCCAGGGATGGCCAACTTGCAGCTCTGGAGCCACATGTGGCTGTTCAGAAGTTAATATGTGTCTCCTTGAATCTTCGCATAAGCACACAACATGACATAACGGCTATGAGAGGGATGTGGAGAATCTGGAGAGGGTCCAGAGGAGGGCCAGTTGTATGATTAGTGGCCTCCATGCAAGACCCTACGAGGAGAGGTTGAGGGATCTGGATCTCTTTAGCCTTCACAAGATACATCTGAGGGGAGACCTTTTAGCAGCTTATAAGTTTATCAAGGGAGGACAACAGAGAGTTGGAGATGTACTATTTACTAGGGCTGAGCAAAATTTCGCCAGCTATTTTGTTCCAACACTGTTTCAACCAATTTCAAAGTCAAAACAGCAAAATCGGGACAAAACAAAGCCTGTTGAAATAGCCTCGAAACAAAATGAGGCTGGTCAAAACATTTTGAAAGTCAAAACGTTTAAACCATAGGCTGGGGATGCGAAGTCCCCAGCACGATCAAGCGCAGGGCCCCGGGAAGCAGCTCAGCTGGGCTGCCTCCCGCCCCCGGCTCAATCTAGCAGCTGGGCTGCCTCCCGCCCCAGTGCAATGTAGCACTGGGGATGGGAAGTCAGCCCAGCTGGTCTGACTCCCCATCTCCAGCGAAACTCAAAACAGCATCCAAACAGCCTTTCTGTTTCGATGGAACAGAATGGAACAGCTGTTTTGACTCAAAATGAAATTCGATATGAAACACTGTTCCCTCGAACTGTCAAAACTCAAGGCGAAACAGAATGGTGCCATTTTGCACAGCCCTGCTATTTACCAGGGCACCCCTAGGAGTAACTAGGAATAATGGGTACAGATTAGTAGAGAGTAGATTCAGGTTAGACATTAGGAAGAAATTTTTCACAGTAAGGGTGGCCAGAATCTGGAAGGTGCTGCCAAGAGAGGTGGTGCTATCACTTAACTTGGAGGTCTTCAAGAGGAGGTTAATTGGCACCTGGCTGGGGTTGTCGACCTTGGTCCTTTTCCTGCCTGGGGGAGGTGGTTGGACATGATGATCCTTTGCAGTCTTTTCCAACTCTATGAAAAACCAGGAAGCAAGAACACTGGGGCAGGCAGGAGAGAAACTTGTCTTGTTGGGAGCCCACAGAACACTGCAAGGGCTGTTGCTTTTATGCAGCAGCCGCATTCAGGCACTTTAACTCAGGCATTCAAGCAGCAGGCAGCCAATGCCCAGTAAGCTGGGGGCTTGTCAGCCTGCCTGCTTCCCTGACTGCTGACCCAACATGTGAGACATATCTCTGAACCAGCCCTGCTGTCTGTGACAGCCTCCCAGAGCACTGTGGGCCAAGAGGGCACAGGGATACTATGTTTAGCACTTGGAGGATGGAGAAGAAATCCAAGCCCTTTAACTATGTGTAGAGTTACATAGCACTGCCTGGGTGGACAAGAACAGCTGATGTTCCCAGGGTCTCTTCACACACAAGGTCTCTTCCCTTGTCATGGTAATGGCCTTACTGTTCTCTCGTGTCTCTCCCACAAGATCCCAAACCACCAGGGAGGCAGCAACTGAGTTTTTCAGTTCCAGTGAGATTTGATATGCTATGTTAGACATGAAGCAAAAGTGGGTCACACCACCTACTCCATGTGGGAAACATCCCTTTTTTGGAGCCATCAAAAAACAGCTCCTTTTAAGAATGAGTGTCTAGCATTATCTCCTGAAGTGCTTTCATATCAACACTTTCAATGCCAGATAGCTTTGTAGCTGAATTGGTTCTTGAGTTCGCACCAATTCTTAATCAAAATTGCAGTGAAGGAAGGGCGAGATTCTGCTGAGCTTACTCCTCTCAAGTGGTATCCAGCCCAGTACCAGCCCCAGGGGTTTCTATGAGTCTGCTCCTGGAATAAAGTGCTGCTCACCCTCTTCTCAGAATCAGGTCCCAAATGCTGGTATTGCACATCACTGAAGATTTGATTTGCTTCATACAGTAGCTGCATTTACACAAGACGCTAACTGCACAGTAGCCCGATACCACCGTGCAGTAGGATGGATTTCATAGACATTAGGGCTGGAAGGGACCTTGCAAGATCATCGGATCCAGCCCCCTGCCCAAGGGGCAGGAAGTCTGCTGGGCTCAGAGTATCCCAGCAAGATAAGCATCCAAGTGAGTTTTAAAGGTGTCCAAAGTAGACACTTCTAGGGGAGTCTATTTCGGACTCTGGGGACTCAGACAGTAAAGACGTTTTTTTCTTATGTCCAGCCTAAAACGGTCTTCCCGGAGTTTGTGACCATTAGACCTTGTCTTCCTTTGGGGTGCCCTGGTGAACAGACATTCTCCCGGTTCCTGATGCACATCCCTAGTATACTTATAGGCTGCCACCAAGTCCTCCCCGAGCCTTAGCTTTTCCAGGCTGAAGAGTCCCATGCCTCTCAGCCTTTCCTCATAAGATTTGTTCTCTTGTCCTCTGATCATGCACGTGACTCTCCTCTGGACTTTCTCAAGCTTCTCCACATCCTTCCTAAAGTGCAGAGCCCAGAACTGGATGCAGTACTCCAGTTACAGCTTCACCAAGGCTAAGTACAGTGGGAGGATGACTTCCTGGGTCTTGCTTGAGATGCATCAGTAGATGCAAGTCAGAGTTTTGTTTGCTTTGCTGGCTGCAGTATCGCATTGGTGGCTCATGTTCATCTTGTGGTCAATCATGACCCCCAAGTCTCTTTCAGTCATGATGCTAGTGAGTGTAGCACTGCCAAGTCTACAAGTATAGCCTATAAGTATTGCGTGGCAAAAACCGCAACGCTACTGCACAGTAGTATTAGGCTGCTGAGCAGTCAGTGTCACAAAAAGGCACTAATCAGCGCTACTGTGCAGTAACTCAGGTTACTGTGTGGTCAACTTCTCATGAAGATACAGCCCATGGCTGCAGGATGAACCACCTGTCAGATGCAAATGTCTGCCAGGCTGCCTGTCAGGGCAGTGGCTCTTCAAAACTTTCAATCTTCTCTGACAGAGCAAGAGGGGCTTGGATGTTGTCATGGACAGGGTCCCAGTTTGCCCCAAAACCCTCCCTAGTGATGCATTTGCCAGCCTGGTCCGTATACCACCAGCCACAGGCAGTCGAGAGCAGGTGTATTAATCATGGATGTGCCACATGTAAGACAAGACATTGACCCAGCTCCACCACAGAGCTCCCAGCACCAGAGGCAAAGACAGGCAGAGGCTGTCACTAGTTAGAAGCTCATGGACACCCTGGCAACAGAACTAGCTCTGAAGCAGATCCATCCTTTCTAGCTCAGCAACAGGGCCCCTGCCTTTCTCAAGTCCCACCAGGACCCAGGGTGGTTTGTTCTCTTCAGCAGGTTACTGCCCACCCCACACCTTCACACAGAGAAAGCAGGGGTTTGCCACCCAGAAGGGACCTTCCCTGCTGCAGAATTTGAGGTTGAAGCGCCCTCTAGTGTTCATCTTAGGTCACTGTTATTGCCCTGCAACCATGTGCTCCAGGAAGGCAGATGCAAAAGCACTACAAAAACAATCTGCCTCTTCTTTGCTTAAAATCTGGCAGGCACTGAAAGCTTGTCTCTCATGGCACCGAGTGACAGACAGATAAAGGCAGGCATAGCACAGACAGATGCTCCATCCTTCCCGATACACACACGCACGGCTCTGCCAGTGCTCCCAGCTGCCCCAGTGCCAGGACTGTCTGGCCAACGCACCTCTGTGCCAGCCTGCAACACATGCCTCGCTGTCATGAGTGGCTATGTTGAGCCAGGGTGGGTGACATGGTGGTTTTGTGATATCTGCATCTACTGTTAGTTTTTGCACAGGCATAAATCACCACCATCATCATCTGTCCACCACCCACTAAGCTAAGATCAGCTAACTCACAGCACCTGTGCCTCAAGCCAAATCAAGACACAGCTCTCCAAACCAGCCAGTCCCTCTCCAAGCCACATCCCCTCCATTGACTCAGCTCCACCCATGCTACATTACCCAGCCAGGCCCATGATCTCAGGACTCCTGTCCCTTGTTCAGAGTAGGGGTTGGAGAGACTCCCCTACAGACATATTCAGAGATCACCCTTGCCCCTCCTGAGTCACAGAGGCATTCCAGGAGTGAAAGGGAAGTCTCTATCCCATGAGTTGATGCCTGCCCGCAGTCTTCTACACAGCTCTGAAGGATGAGAGGACTCACATTCAAGGAGGCCAAGGGTGAGGTCAGCCTGCTCACCACCCTCTGTCCACTATAGTGGCTGCCCTATGGAAAGTAGGCAGTGAGGGTTTGTGGCCATATGAAGACGCTGATGGTGGCTGCAGAGGGACCCACAGGTGCCCAGTGTGCTGGTCTCTGGCCCCAGGAGCACATCTACTTGAGACGCTTTACTGCACAGCAGACTAATTTGTTGCACAGTAAAGCATCACTGTCTACATGTGAGCAGCAATTAGGGCACAGGAGACTAATTTATTGAGCTAGGACTGGCTGGCTTGAAATGCAGCTCTCTCTAGTGTTGCCTGCCTGAGTGCTTGGGCAGTTTGAAATGACACCTCTGGGAAAGGGTGACCTGCTCAGTCCCATTCATCTCAACAGCATGTTACCCCTAAGGCCTGATGATGACAACACAGTTAACTGCCTCATTGCTGGCCAGTTTAACAGAGAAAGTCAGCTATTTCTTGGAGTATGGGGAGAATTCAAAGGTGCAGAGAAGGAATACAGTGCGGCCACTACAATCTGGTTCCAAAAGAGACTATAGGTGATGAGTCACAGGGGAGAGAGGTTCTGTTACAGCTGTTTTCTGTGATCCTGCTTAGCTTAGTCTCAAGTAGCATTAACAAGTGGAGTTTTATTTTAAATAGCAGGCAAGTGTTGCCTCACAGCACAGAAATAGTTGGGCACCTACACCTTCCTAGCTACAGGGCCCCCACAGGAGGCAGTGCCTTCTCCCCCACCCACCACAGCCAGCTCTGGATGCCCCCTGCTTTGGCCCCTCCTCTGGCACCCTTGCCTTTGTCAAGCACATTGGCTTTGGTCCAGGGCCCTGCCAGCCCTGTCCCAGTCTCCAGCTCCATTTGCTTTTCTCACCCCTCCCCACTCCATTTCCAGGGCTCCACCAATGCCCGTGGGGCGGAGAAGAGAGGGGGCTCACATGGGATGAATCTAAAGGGGGCTGCAGGACACAGCTAAGCCTCATGGCTCCCCAGCTAATTATTCTCATAGGGGTACCCCTAAGTCCTCACATAGATTTGGCAGTCAAGGAATGGATTGCTTCCTACATGGCTATACCATATGACTCATCACTTCCTTATGTCCTCCCCAGTTCCCATCCATGTGCCAGTGCCCTGCAAGACTGGATCTATCTCCCTAATGCAGCATGCTCAGCACCCAGCACCCTATATTTCCTGCCTGTCTTCAGCACCCATTGATACAAATATCCTAGAATAATGGAAAAGCTGGGCTGGAAGGGACTTCTGGAGCCCATCTAGTCCAACCCCCTGCCTGAGGCAGGATCGTCCCTATCCAAACCACCCCAACCAAGTCCTTGTCTAACCTATTCCTAAAACTACACAGTCAGCCCAGTCACCCAACCACAAGGCAGAGCACCTGAACTTACCACAGGTAAAGCAGGAGAATAATGGCAGCCAGGGTCTTACTGTTGCAAAGTTTGTTAAAATAGGAAGGCAAAACTGCCACATTCCCTACCAATCTGACCACAAGGTAAAGTTCCTGCCTGACCCCAGGTGGGGCAATCCATCTGCCCTTGAGCAGAAGGGCAAGACCCTCTAACCAGGAACCTCCAGATTTCGGTTGTCACACCCCAATCAAGATTTCCAGTCTTCGCTGCAGCCAACACCCACTGCTTCTAAGGAAGGAAAAAAAAAAAAAAAAAAAGCCATGACAAGGGTAGCAACAGGAGAAGGGAAATTCCTTCTCAGTCCCATGTGGCAACCAGCAAAGCTCAGAAGCACAGGAAATACTCATAGTAGAACATGGACAAAGCTACTCGTGCACCATCCCTGACCAGTGCTTAAACTCTTCTTAAACACCTCCATTGATGGAGATGCAGCAACTTCCTTAGGCAGCCTGTTCCATCCTGCTACCCTGCCCTTGAATGCATCCATGCCTGGGAGGGTGAGGACATCCAGGCAGACAGCAAGTCTCTCAGTGTCCTGAACAGCACTCAGCCAACAGCTCTGCCATGCCCCAATCCTAGTCATGCAGAGCAAATTTCCATTTCCTTTCCTACCTGTGGGCAAGGAGGTTGTTCCAAGTGTGGTCTTGGCTGCTCCCAGGTACTGCCCTGCCTCTGAACAATATACAGGCAGCTCTAATCAGAGCATTTCAAGGCCTTAAATTACCTTCATCCCCTTCTATGTATAAGGAAAACTGAACCAGATGGGTTGTGAAGTGCAGTGCCCCAGACCACAGCTGCAGAGCAGAAGTGTCAGCCTTTAGACATTATCTGGTAAATCTATATGAAATAACACACAGATTTTGTGTAGGCCTGTGTGAGTTGTCAGCGATCTGATCTGGCTTCAGATCTGGCCACTTTGGATGGCCACAATCCTATCTGGAGCTCCAACCGGGTTTCCACCTCGATCCGGCCGAAGCTTCAGAGCTGCCTCGGAGATCCAGCCATAGCGTATAATGGGGAATCAATGAAATATCTATAACTTTGTTGTTTTCTGTCTGATTTCAATGAAACTTGTAGGGGTGGTAGCCTCTTCTGAGGGCACAAAATCTGCCAAGTGTCAAGAAGATTGGTTCAGGGGTTTGGGAGGAACTGTACCCCAAATTCATGTAAAACAAACTCACATCACAGCTGTGTTACAACACATGGGGTCAAAACTGCAGGCCACAAAGCCTGCCAAGTTTCAAGGAGATCAGTGCAGGGGTTTGGGGGGAACTGCCCCTCAAGCTGTGGACAAGCAAAACTCATGCCATGGGTGACCCTGCATGTGTTAAGGCGCAGCAGGGTG
>NW_017729002.1:19639096-19674981 GCF_001723915.1 Gavialis gangeticus
CCTTGTACTTGTCGGTGTTGAATCCCATCCTGTTCTCATCCGCCCACCCCTGTAACCTGTCTAGGTCCGAGTGTAGCCTATTCCTCCCTTCTAATGTGCCCACATCCCCCCACATCTTAGTGTCATCAGCAAATTTGAACAGGGTGCTTTTTACCACCCCCCGTCCAAGTCACTGACGAAGTTGTTGAACAGTGCGGGCCCGAGGACCGAGCCCTGCGGAGCCCCCCTGCCCACATCCCTCCAGGTTGAAAATGACCCATCCACCACCACTCTCTGGGTGCGGCCCTCCAGCCAGTTGGCGACCCATTTGACTGTGTGGGTGTCAACACCACAGCCCCCCAGTTTCTTAATGAGAACAGGGTGAGAGACAGTGTCAAAGGCCTTCTGAAAGTCCAGGAAGACTATATCCACTGCTACCCCTGCATCTAAGGATTTGGTGATCTGGTCACCAACTGATGCTGGTTAAGTCGTTATGTAGTGGCTAAGTACTGTGTATTGAGCTGGTCCCTAAGTGAATCATGATTGATTGATTGGTAACTGGGAACACAGCAGTTTAGCAGCCAGGCCTGCAGCAGTGTCTCCCCTCCCCACCCCAAGATTGACACAGTCAGTCCCACAAGCACCTATGGCACCAGTTTTGCTAGTCCACAGCTTGAGGGGCAGTTCCCCCAAACCCCTGCACTGATCTCCTTGAAACTTAGCAGGCTTTGTGGCCTCAGTAAGAGCCACCACCCCTGCTGTTTTCACCCTGCTATATTGTAATGCCTAGGTGTGACATGAGTTTTGCTTTCAGGAATTTGGGGTTCAGTTCTCCCCAAACCCCTGCACTGATATACTTGAAACTTGGTAGGCTTCATTCTTTCCATACAGTCTACCATCCCTGAAAATTTAATCCAAATCAGACAAAAAACAAGGTTATAGATATTTTATTGTTTCCCCATTGTACCCTATGGCCAGATCTCCGAGGCGGCTCCGAGCTGGCTCCAAAGCTCTTCGGGAAGCCAAAGCAGGCAGCGCTTTGACCCCAAAGTGTCCGAAGCTTCTCCAGATCCAAAGCTCTGTCTGAAGCCTCGCACAGCCCAAATGTGGTGTTACTGGGAGTCAGGATGAGAAAGCAGATTCCTGTCTCTTTGTGCTCTCTCTTGTGCCTTCTTGGCAAAACCACACACCCATCCCTCCTGAGAGGACTTTGTTACACTTAGTCTCCTACACAGTCATCCCTGCAAAGGGGTGAACCAGACAAAGGAGATCCAGGAATAAATGGGCTGTTATGGACACCGTCCTTACCTAACCCCCATTTTAAGACTGGGTCGAAGGGGTCAGCAGAAGTGCAGAGTCTAACCTGGTGTGATGGCATATGGTAAAGCCAGGACACAGTGTCATTAGACAACAAGGAATGATAAGCAATGCTGGCCTTCAGGGCAGTCTGAGGCCTCTCTGGACACCCATAATCTCCAACCACAGGATTAACTCATGGGAGCTCCACTCCTAAGAAATGCCCTGCTCTGCCCTGGTACCCTTCATGGAGTACTGCGGAGGCCCCAGTGTAGATTCCCCCTCAGCCCACCCAGGGTTCACAGGATGCAATCGCTCTGGTGTCTCCACTCTGTGGCAAGGCTACTAGAGCCGTCTCCTCTGAGCAGTAACAGAAGCCTTGTTAATCAGGATATTCAATACCAAACTGGACACGTGACTGAAGAGCACCCTGTAAGGAGCAGCCCAACACACCAGATAATCAAACTGGGGAAATCCAGGGGTTGGGGTCATTGGCCACATTTCATTACACATCGCAGCATTAGCCTGCATCCTCTTCAGCTTCATTCTCTGCAGTGGGCCTGCAGGGAAGGTGTGACTGAAAGCAGCAGCAGCAGCATGGCTGTGGTGCCACAGAGCTGTGGTGACATTGTGGGGGGGGGTCTGGAGATAAGGCACAGGGAAGGAAGCCAAATACACAGCTGGTACACAGCCCAAGCCCCAGTGCGGGGGAAAGACTGGCCAGGGACTAAACCAAGGTACAAGGTGGGCGAGGATGGCACTCCCCTCCTCTGCTAAGTCGGAGGGGGTTCCTCTGCTACTGAGGGCTGGGTAAGCACCCCCTCCTCCATAGCTGGGGCAACAAAGGCTCCTCCCACTGCTTCAATTGGCTTTGCCACTAGATGACAGAGCTTTCCTATTCTAAGCCAGCAGGACAAATCCAGCCCTGCCAGCACAGTGGGTGAGTCATTTCCATCCCATAGCTGATGCTGGCCTCCCTGAGGGCTTTACTCCAGGTCTTAGTGGACCAGAGTCCCCATTGAGTAGGCACCACTCAGCCCCTTGCTGTCTCCTCAGAGAGAGACCCCTGCAGAGATCAGCCACGGCTCCTGACACCCCCCCTCCCCGTGAGGACAGGGTGAAAGGGCTCATGCTGGCGCCAGCTGTGCTATGAATAAACCCTGGGCTATGAGACTACAGAGCTGCCAAATGCCTGGATTTTACTGGAATGCAAGTACAAGAAAAGGATTATGCAGAAATTCTAGCTCCTTAGTGAAAAGGCAGCACGAGTCAGATGTTAGAGGAGTGAGAGAGTGTGATGGGGAGAAAAGAGAGAAAGTAGTCAAAAGAGGTATTTAAGAAGCACCATAATCCATGCCAACCCTATAGAGAAAGCAGGTGCTGCTAATCCCATCTCCTCCTGGACAGTCACTGCATTACAAAGCAATAACAGGGTTACCATGCCACAGTGGCATGTCCTGAGGCCAGTGTCACCTTAGAAGTAGGATGCCATCTCTTCAGTAGGTGGAGAACATCACATCATTTGTGACCTGGTTCAAGATTGGGTACCCACACTGCCCAGCTGACTTGGACAGACCATGCAATCAGCTTCCTGGGAGTTTGATGTAAATTCCCTGTGCTGAGAAGCAGGCTCAACTGAAGGAACAAAAGCCCATGGGACCATAAGGGCCTGTAGGCCACTGAGTCCAGCCCCCTCTGGTAACAGATTACCATTTACCCAGGAAGTCCTAAAAATTGTCCAGTTCAACTTCTCATGCACACCCTGATCACATAACACCTAAACCCCAAGCACCCTACAGTGTGCCACAGAGCAACAAACAGGGCACCACAAATGCTGTGCTACTGCAGTGCTAGATAAGTTCTTAGAGTAACACATACTTAGATGATCATAAGAAGAGGACCACAAGACTACAGAGAAAGGTGAAGCCACCCAAAGTCCTTGCCAATCCAACCTGGGGAAAAAGTCCTTCCTAACCCCAAATCTGGTGATTGGTTTGACCTAAAGTGGAGAAGCAAGATCCTTCAGTCAGGTTCCTGAGGGATCTCTAGGTACCAGCAGAAGCAGCAGTTTATCCCAGTAGAAATTTCCACCTTCAGCTGTGGCCAGAGGCCAATAAAGCTTCACAAAGGGGAAAAATTGCTTCTGGATAAGAGGTCTGCCTGTCCCAAACCTGGCTACAAGATACAACAGGGATTAGAGAGAAGCTTAAATCATAGGGGGAAGAGTCAGTTCCCACAGGGGTGCTGGGATCCAGGTCTCTGCTTTGGACTCTTCTCTAATAAAGGCAGGAATCAGACTTTCCAGCCACCTTGCGTTAGAACGTACCTTCTTCCTTCCAGAGCCAATCACCGCTTTCCATCTCGCAAAACCTGTTCGCTCCTTGTTGATTACCTGGCTGTAGTGATATGACCAGTGCTGAATCCTGGGAGTCAAGACTCTGGAAAATGTGATTTACATTAGATAAAGCCAAAACCCACAGCATCTTGCACTGGGTCCCATGTCTGGGTCTTGGCAGGGTAAAGGAAGGACAGATGACTACAAGGAACTGCAAACACCATGAGGGCACAATATGAAGATGGCTGTTAGCTAAGGCTCAATCCAAGTGCCAAAATCCGGTTGTTGTTTTTCTTCTAAACAAGGCACAAATCTCCCTGGGAGATGACGTGATGTTGTTTGATCATAAGCACCCAGTCCAACCGCACTGAGACATCTGTAAATAATGCATGGGGGAAAGAGCCTTGTAATTACCACGCCATTGCAATCAAACTGAGAGCTAATGGGAGAGACCACAGAGCCAGGCTGTACTGAGAGGCCTATCAATAAATCACGCTTTGAGCATCATTAATAGCTCAAAGGAGGGAGAAAGCTGGGGATGAAATAAGACAGTCGATACCACTGTCCTGGCTTCCACGCCACTCCGGGGAGTCTGGATTTGAGAGAAGTGAGGAGATTCAGACCTGAGAAGCTAATCCCAGGTAAGCTGTAATCACAAGATCCTTCTGGTTCCTGTTAATATTCTGAAATAAGACAGAGGAAGAACAGCAGATTGGCAAAGTGGGGTAAAGCACCTTCCATAATACATGGAAGGGGCATGTGGGGCCTGTCACTCAGAACAGGGCCCTGTCACACAGAGCAAGGCATCACTCAATAGCATGCTGCTCACCGTCCATCACGCCACACCCATAGGGTCAGAGGACAGCCACAGCAGACTGAACTGGATTCCTCTGGATCTTAAAGCCTGAGCTAAAAAAACAGCTTTCTTTGCTAAAACAGTGGCAGAACCAGCAGGGTGTCTGTGGCCCTGCCACCATAGCACAGAGCCCCACACTAAGTGTCTGTGGGTATGCATGTCCATACCAGAGGGACTTCTCTTTTCCAAGCCTTGTGCATGTCACTGGGTACACCCACCACCCACAGTGGCTGCATCAGTGCCCTTCTCCTCGGACAAATTGGGGAAGAGACTGTAAGACGTGATAGGGACTGGTGTAGCTACACAGTGGGATAAGCTGAACTAGTGTAAACTAGAGCTCCTGACAGCTTTGCTTCTCTGCTCTACACCAGTGGCTGAAGCCAGGATACAGCCACCATGCAGAACCTGGCACGTGCACAGCTATTCAGTCCTTCCCAGAGAGATGGGAATGCCTTAACAGTGGAGAGTCTGACATTGCTGTTGAAACCCTGACAAGGATCATGTTATCTGGAAAGCAATTCGATATGTGGAGTTGTAGGCCTAGCTTCTGCTTGGGCAGTGGCAAGCCTAAAAGCCAGAGCAACTGGCTACAAGGGAAATGCCCCAGTCAGGTGAGAGATCCCAACACAGCACAGAGCTGGGGAGCAACAAGGAGGATAGTCCAGAGCCTACTCTAATTTACATCAAGAACCAGGCCAGTCTTCAGCTAGACCAGAATCTGGGGCCACAGTTCAACAGAAGCAATCAAAACACAACACTGCCTCCAACCTGCACCAAGGTCAATTGTGAATATACTTGTATCAGGGAAGGTTTGTGGGTTGGTGGGCAGATAAGGGAATATCAGAACTCCTGGGTTCTCTTCCTGGCTCTGCTACTTACTGGCTGTATGCCAAACGAGTAATTCCCTTCCCCTCTGCATGCCTCAGTTTGCCTCACTCTGTAATGGGAACACTGATACTGACTTTCCTTACAGAGTAATGAATTAATAAGTACTTGAAAAACATTCCCTGTGGGTTCCTGTGAGAAGGCAGATGGAAGCCACTATCTCCTGCCCATGTTGAGGAAAATAGTGGATTTGTCAGTTTGGGGATTGAGAGGAAAGTCACCTGTGTTGATCTAAAAGTGAAATGGGGGAGGGGAAAATCCATTTTTGACAGAATAAAAATCCAAAATATTTATTTTTGAGTCAGTCTGATATGTTTCATTCAACCCGATGCAAAGTATTTCAATTTGGTTGGGGGACGTTTCATCTTTTTTTAAAAACTTTTTTGATCTTTTCAAATTTAGGTGATATTCTAAAGGAGAAAATGCCTTTCATACCAAAAGGGCAGCAAGTTTTCTTCCATATATGTGAAATGGAACATTTCAACATTTCTGATACGAAATCTTGTACTTCAAAATTTTGTAAGGTCCCCCTGACTTTTTTTCAGCTCAAACTATTTATGGATATTTCCAGGCGTCCCCTCCATCTCCCACCCCAAACTCCATGTTTCAGGAAATTTAATATTAGTCTAAAAGAATTGCCCAACTCTGCTTAAAGGGACAGCTCATCCCCTGCCCTGGGCCTGGCCATCCTCTCTCACCTTCATTTAAACTTCTCTGCTTCCCATTCAAGACCATGCCATTTGGGGCCTGCGTGGTTCCCTCCTCCCCTGCCCTCCCACCTGCCTGTTGAAATGCAAACCCCTGCCAGGTACAAGGAGGTGATTCCCAGCACAAACCTGGAATAAGCTGTCATTACACTCTGGGCAGGCAGCCAACCTGGGCTCTCTGACTCAGTGGCTCAGCTGATATTCTTCTTGTCCCAGCTAGAGCTGCCTCTTTCATCTTCATCTGCATAAAAGAAAGTTGTGGCTTTCTGGGGACGGCTTTCCATTCTTTCAGGAACCGAGGATGTAGCCTCCAGACAGAAGAAGCAGGGATCTGCAGTGAGCCACTTACTGCCCCTCCATGCCTGAAAGAACAGATGCTGCAGGGCTTTGCACACCACGGATCATTCAGAAGAGATGAGGAAGGGCTGGCACACCTTCCTTGAGGTGACCCCAGGACAGGGGCTGGGTGGCAGGGAGGTAGCCCAGAGCTGTATGACTGGTATAGAGGGTCACATGAGCAACCTGGATGAATATAGCACTGGGCTACAGAGAATAGTATGGAGACCTCCTGCTTAAAGTGCAGTGACCCCAACAACACTTGGTAAACTGGCATCTGTGCTCATTACCACACAAGCCAGTAAGATGACCCCAAGTGTCCCCCTATGCTAGGAGCACTAGAGAATACTGGGCTAGCAACGTCAAGTGACAATTAGTATGTCTAACCTTAGCAGTGAGGACTAATAGATGCAACAAGGGAAATGTATGCTGTTTCATAGAGGTTCATATACTGTGCTGATCACTGTGTCTGGGTGTCAGGGCTCTAGAGCTCTATTCCTAGTTCTGCCACTGACCTCTTGAGTTGGAGTCCTTTTCCAGGTCTGTGCTGAAGGTCACCACTGGTTGACCTAACTGTAAATGGGCACCTGGTCATTTGTTCTGGGAAGTCAAAATGGCCAGATGTGATACCAACCACAACACTCTCATATGTACCACTGACTGCAGACATTGGAGCCCTAAGGGCTGCTAAGTTGGAAAGGCCATGACCTCTCTATGCCTCAAAAATGCAATAAAGTAGTCTCCATCCATGAGACTGCAGAAGATGCAGGGCAGGGGAGGTGGGGAATAGGACAGCAATGCACCACCTTTAAGCTGCCCAAATCTGGGCTGCTCTGTGGGCTGGCATAAACCCCTGAAGTACATGAGAGTGGCCTGGAGGCTGCACTAAACCAGAGTGTGGGTATTAACTAACGGCAACCTTCATCCTTGGTTTGGCCCCTGGCCTTTCCCCCACAGCTCACAGGAGTGGAGCAGAGGGGATCAGTGCACCAGGCATGTGTCTGTACCAGAGCGCAGCTGATACATCTAATTTTAGGCTTTCTGACTTTGATGGCACCACTGGAAAGGAAGTGTTGTCTGTTTTGCTGAGTAAAGCTTTGTACTATCTAAGAAGCACTCCTGAAGCTGTGAAGCAGGCCTGAAAATAGCTAAGCCCAGCTCACCTCACCGTGGCATTTCTTCACTGCCTGCTGGGGCTGACATAGTGCTGGCACAGTCATATGGTACCAGACCTCTGCGGACACCTTATGGTCTCCAATGCTCTCCCTGGCGCCATCAATGAGATTCTACTTCTTGGTTCCAGCTCCGTGCGCTCCAGAGCTGTGACCTCACCATCATCCTGGAGAGCAGTCAGGGCACTGACTCAGCTGCCCTGAGACATGGATTCTGATCTCAGCCCTGTCACCAGCCTGCTACCTGCCCTTGGATAAATCTCTTCCCCTGTGTTTGACCCTGTTTCCCTAATGATACACTAGGGACAGTGAGACTGCCCTTCCTTTGTAGACTGCCATCCAGAAGTCATACAGCTCAGCACTGCTGTGATCATGCACTGCATAGCAGCAGCTTGCATTGATCCTGAGGAGGTTCTGTCCTGAGCATGGAAAGGCATATTATTCAACACAATGGGGCCCAGCAAGGCACATCTTTGCTGAGATCCACTCCAGCCCCTTGGTACAGGTGCATCCAGCTATGGGAATACCCAGACACGGTATAAAACAGAAAAAAGACAGCAGCCCCAGGTTGTCTGAGCCAGATTCAGATCTGCACCTAGCAAGTCTAAAGGAGTGGCATCAGCTTACACTATTTTTCATACCCTGCACTCATTTCCACCAGTGTGAAAAATCCTCCTCTCCTGAGCCAGGGCTGTTTCATATGTGCTGTGCCCAGGTAGGACAATGGCACTGGTCCAATGCCAGAGACCATGAGACTATACTGAAGTGGGGCCCTTGCCACTAGCAGGGGAACCTAAGTGTGATTGCCTGGAAGCCAGGGATGGTGCTGTGAGTGACAGAAAAGTGAGACCCACACCCCCTTCTAAGCAGGGAAGGCGCACTTTTTTCTCTGTTACATCATCAGCCACAGCATGTGGGGCCCTCTAAATCCCTTCCAGGCACTCAAAGCCAGCAGATGATGTCTATTTGGACTCCATACAGCCAACCCACTGACCACATCTGACTGTGCCACTGGGATTATTGTGACTCCAAATAGGTGATGCTGGCTCCTGCAGCCAGTCAGGCTGAGACAGGCAAGCAGGGCTTCCACAGCTCCCTAAGCCCCTGTCCTCAGGGCAGAGCCCCTGCCTTCCACCCTGTACAACAGGTTTCAGTAACAGACTGAGGCCCTCGGGCAGTGTTGGCTCTCCTAGAGGCCAGCCTCAGTCACAATCAGTGGGCCCCAGAATAGAAGCCAAATTTGCTGCAGCCACTTCTCATCTTGCAGCCACCAGCACTTGTCCTCCTCACACACAAATTCCCTCTTGGGCCTCACTCTAAAGCTCTGTCAGCCATTCCTATCCCCAGTTTGCCTGGGCTATTTCTAGACCTCGCACCTGCTGAGGGAAAACCAGGCGATTTATGGGTTTCTTGAAAGCTGAGTCAACTGGATCACATTCCTCCTGCCCCCAGCCTACTCCCCTCCCTCCCCACCTCACACTCAACTTCAAGCAAGGAGCTGGTGCTCCATGTGCCCCACTCTGTAATTGACCCTGCCTATAGTACAGAGAACAAATAGCCACTGAGTATCCATGTGCACTAATGTACTGGATCTTGGGCCTTACAGGGCACCATCGTCCTTGCAGCTGTGCCATGTTCCTATTTGTGCTCAGAAGCAGCTGTTCACCAGCTCCCACAGATGCCATAAGGACCACAAAGAGATACCACCACAGCTCTGAAAGGGCCCCAGAGGCACTTCTGCCAAAGGCCAATTGTGAGGAGCTGAGTGGGTAGTGATGGGCCAAGTGAGGCCAGCTGTGAGCATCAGCCTCCACACAGTCTCTGGCTAACTTGTCCTTGTTGAACTTCATGAGACTTCTTTTTGTCCAAACCTCCAATTTATCTAGGTCACTCTGAATCTTAGCCCTACCCTGCAGCATATCTACTGCTCCCCCCAGCTTGGTGTTGTCTGCAAATTTGCTGAGGGTGCACTCTGTGCCATCTTCCAGGTCAGTGATAAAGATATTGAACAAGATGGGTCCTAGGACTGACCCCTGCGGCATTCCACTTGATACCAGCTGCCAACTAGACTTTGAACCATTGACTACTACCCTCTGAGCCTGACAATCCAGCCAGTTTTTGATCTACCTTACAGTCCACTCCTCCAGCCCATACTTCCTTTGCTTGCCTGCAAGAATGTTGTGGGAGACTTTACTAAAATCAAGGTCTATCACATCCACTGGTCTCCTCACATCCACAGAGCCAGTCATCTAATCACAGAAGGCAATCAGGTTGGTCAGGCATTTTCAAAGATGATAGCCAAGGGCTCTGCAATCTTATCAACCAACTCCCTCAGCATCCTCGGGTGCATCCCATCCGGCCCCATGGACTTATATATGTCCAGCTTTTCTAAATAATCCCTAACCTGTTCTTTCACCACTGTTGGCTGCTCACCTCCTCCCCAAACTGTGCTGCCTGCTGTAGTAGTTTGGGAGGTGACCTTGCCTATGAAGACTGAGGTAAAAAAGGCATTGAGCACTTCAGCCTTTTCCTCATCCTCCGTCACAAGGTTGCCTCTCCCATTCAGTAAGGACCCACACTTTCCCTGATCCTCCTTTTGCTACCCACATACTTATAGAAACCCTTCTTCTTACCCTTTACATCCCTTGCTAGCTGCAACTCCAACTGCGCTTTGGCCTTCCTGACTTCATACCTGCATGTCTGAGCAAGACCCTTATACTCCGCCCTATTTATTTGTTCAAGTTTCCACTTCTTATAAGCTTGCTTTTTTGTGATTTAGTTTATCGAAGAGTTCCCTGCTAAGCCAAGCTGGTCTTCTACTAGTCTTCCTTGACATCGGGATGATTTGTTCCTGCACTTTCAGTTTAAAGTACAGCCAGCAATCCTGGATTCCTCTCCCCATCAGACTGACTTCCCAGAGGATCCTGCCCATGAGTTTCCTGAGCTAGTCAAAGTCTGCTTTTTTGAAGTCCAGGGTCCTTACTTTGCTGCTCTTCTTCCTTCCTTTCCTCAGCATCCTGAACTAAATCATGTTGTGGACGCTGCTGCCCAAGATGCTATCTATTGGTGTATTTCCCACCAACTCTTCCCTGGTTGTGAGCAGCACGTCACAAGAAGAGCACAGCTCTAGTTGGTTTCTCCAGCACTTGCACCAGGAAGTTGTCCACAACGCTCTCCAAAAACTTCCTGGCTGTCCTACCCACTACTTCACTGCCCTCCCAGCAGATGTCAGGGTGATTGAAGTCGCCCATGAAAACCAGGGCCTATAATAGGGAAACTTCCACTAGCTGTTTGAAGAAAGCCTCATCCCCCACTTCCTCCTCATCTGATGGTCTATAGCAGACACCCGCCAGTGGTCTATAGCAAGACAGCACTCTTGTTGCTCCCCCATCTAACCCTAACCCAGACTTTCAACAGGCCTATCTCATTTCATACTGTACCTTTGAGCAATCATGCAGCTCTTTTACAAAAAGTGCAACTCCTCCTCCTCTTCTCCCCTACCTGTCCTTCCTGAACAGTTTGTACCCATATATGACAGTGCTCCAGTCATGCGAATTCCCACCAAGTCACGTCATAGTTCCTGGACTGTGCAAGGATGTCCGATTCTTCCTGCTTGCTTCCCAGGCTCCATGCATTCATGTCCAGGCACCTGAGGTCACTAGTCAATTGCCCTGATTTTTCAGGAAGTATGAGAGCACCTCCCCTGTTGGCCTTTGCTTGCTCTTCCTTGAGGTCTCCTGCATCCCCACTTACCTCAGGGTTTTGCTCACCATCCCCTGGCAAACCCAGTTTAACGCCTTCCTCACTAGGTTAGTGAGTCTGTCTATGAAGATGATCTTCACTCTCTTTGTCATGTGGATCCCATCTCTTCCCAGCAATCCTTCTTGGAACAACATCCCATGGTCTAAGAAGCCAAATTCCCACTGGCAACACCACTTGTGCAGCCAGGTATTGATCTGTATGATGCACCTGTTCCTGCCTGGGCCCTTTCCTTTGACTGGAAGGATTTAAGAAGTCCAGGCTCAGCACAGGGGCCCTCACATAAGGACCTCTTGCTTCCTAACCTGTATCTCCTGCTTCCTAACCAAGCAGTCCAGGCTACCACGGGGTTACTAGTAGACTGCAAATCATTTAGGACTTCTCTGGAGTCAGCGGGTGCAGAGCTGGAGTCACCATCACTCTGCACACAAGTGGCTGTGTAGGGCCTCTGCGCACTGGTCTTCTGCTGGCCACTCATGTCCACACTCCAGTAAAAGTGGGGCATGGCCCCATTTTATACTGACCCCCTGGACAGCTCCCCCAACACACACTCTGGGCAGCTGAGCCACAGTAGCTCCCCACCAAGGACTCTGCCTGGTATACCCAGGACAAGCCTGGATCAGCTTCTGAGCACAAGACAGCATGTAGTAATGCTCCTTGATCTCACCAGGTGTGACATGTTCTAGTACTTCTAGCACGTTGAGATGACCCTTCCCTATTTTTGGAGCCCTCAGTTTGGAGCGGGCAGCTGAGTGTAAATCCCAAGGTAGGACCAAGTAGCTCAGCACAGGGGCCCTCACATAGGGGCAAATGTTTATTTATATCTCCTGCTTCCTAAGCAGCCCCAATAATACCATGGTGGGGGGACCATCACTCTGATGCTGTGGCTCCACTCCCCACTGATACTGTTATGGGCATTCTCAGGGAATGGATGAGAGCTTAGGGCCCAAATGGCAGCACAGAGAACAATGTAAAGGGGGAAGCACTAGCCTGCAGGGGCAAGGGTGCTGGAACAGAAGCTGCAGCACTGAGAAAGTGAGCTTGCTACTCATCTTGGTCACCCAGGTTGGCATCCCCACCATCTTTTCATCAGAAACATACAGACAAGCTGATACCCCATCTCTGCTGAACCAAGCCCCAGAGTTGCTGGCCATACTGCATGGTGGCTTTTAACCCTTTCCTGCACCAAGAGCACACAGGCATAGAAAGACCCAAATGCCCTCTGCTTAGCCCTGAGGTGCCACTGTGCTGGAGTGAAGTCACCTTCCCATCAGAATATCTCACAGCCCTAGACAAACTCCGCAGAGAGATTTTGGCCCTTCCCTGGGACATGCCAGTCAGAGGGAATTCCATACACTTGAAAGATGCTGGAATGGTGGAAAGGGGGCAAGCAGCACAGGACTGGGGGACAGAGACGGGTAGGGTGTGGGTAGGATCTGATACTGGCCAGTACTAATAGCCCCCCATTCTGATGAGAATGAAATGCCCTTATAAAGGGAGTTATGTTCAAATCCTTGAGGAAGCAGGTCAGCAAATCATGGAGTCGTAGTTGTAGGAGCGACCACAAGGGTCATCCAGTCCAGCCTTCTGCACTGATGCAAACATGTTATATTCCTGAACCATCCCTGACAAATGCTCATCCAGCTGCTTCTTGAAAACCTCCAATAAAGGAGATTCTACAACTTCCCTAGGCAGCTTGTTCCACTGTTCTGTTGTTACCATTGGGAACCTCTATCTGAGAGTTCATCTAAGCCCACTCTGCTTCAGTTTAAACCCACTGCCTCGTGTCCTGCCATCTGTGGCAAAGGACTGCTGTTGTGCTCCCTCTTCTTTATGGCAGCCTTTCAGTTATTGGAAAACTGCTAACATATCCCTGCTTAATCTCCTTTTCTCCAAACTAGCCATCTGTAGCTCTCAACTTTTCCCTATATGCTTTGCTTTTCAACTCCTTTATCTTTGTTGTTCCCCTCTGCATGCTTTCCAGTTTCTCTATATCCTTAAAATAAAGAGACCAGAACCACTCACAGTACTCTGGCTGAGGCCTAACCAGCACTGAGCAGAAAACTACTATGGCCTCCCTTGTATTGCATACAATACTCCTATCAATGCAGCCTAAAATTGCATTTACTTTTTTAGCAACTTCATCACAGTTGCTGATTCACATTGAGTCTGTGATCCACAAAACCCCCAGATCCTTCCTGGCAATGTGAGTGCCTTGCTGATTATCTTCCATCTGCATGTGTAGCACCTTACATTTGTCTTTGTTGAATTTGATTCTGTTGCTTAGTGCCCAGTTTTCACATCTACCAAAATCCTTCTGAATACTACTCCTCTCCTCCAAAATATTTGCAGCCCCTCCCAGTTTTGTGTCATCTGCAAGTCATGATGAAAAGAGAAAAAGCTGCCCCCAGTGCCTGTGCATGTTCCCTTTCACCTCAAGGCAGAATGAAGAGAGACAAATGAGGAATGGAGCCTCCCCCCTACCCCCCCCGAACTGATTCTCTTCAGTGACTGGAATGGCATGCTCCTCCTCAGGAAGGGAACAGGCTTCTCAACAGCCTATGGGGAGGGGAGTGGGCTTGGGAAGGAGGCACTGGAATGGGAAAGGAAAGAAGGAGCTAAAGGGCAATGAAAGGATGCACGGCAGCTCCAAATCATGGAGGGAGGGACGTCCCAACCAGGCTCCTGGCAGCTAGTTGAGTCCTGGTGCCTCAGAGAAGCAGCACGGGAAGACATATGCCTATGTTCACACCTTGTGTCCCTGCCGGCTGGCTCACTAATCTAAGTGATGGGAGCTTGGACACACATCCTTGTTACCAGTCAGGAATGCAGGATGGGAGGGGAATGCTCAACTCATAGAAAACCAGTCTCAGAACAGCCAAGAGGAAGCAGAGGGAGAGGCGCTCCAGAGCCTGGGATGAGGGGAAAGGACAGTTAACCCCATGCACTCTGAAACTAACTCTTTCTCTAGTGCCCGGGTGTCTCCTGATTTCAGCCAGGGGCTCTATGTATGACAGGAACATAAACAGGGACAATGAGCATGAGCTTACTGTACAGTGAAGACTACTCTGCCCCAATGAGAACGTGGAGGAGCAGAGAGAAGAGAATGGCTTTGACAATGAACTTGATTTCCCACCAGATTTTTTCCATTTCAGAGCTGGCCAGCTCCAGATCCCCAGTGATGGGTCTAGCGGGCAACCTGTACAGTGGCCAGGCTTCTGTGGGGCTCATGCTGGGGCCAGGACGAGGGGTTATTCAAGCATATTTGCTATGGCCCAGTCTGATGTCAGCTCCAGTGCCACAGCAGAGCAGCTAACCAGTCACAGTTCCAAGGGACACAAGGACAAATGACCTCAAACTCTAGGGATTTCCATTTGTGGAAGCTTAGCCAGAGAGGTTGGGGTATTGCTAACCAGAGATGCCAAGCACTTGGGTCCCTACTGAAGTCAGTGAGATCTGGACACTCAACACTTCTGAAAATCAAGCTTAGGTTACCTCACAAAAGGCACCAAATCCAAATGTCTCTCTCCACCTCTGGGCAGGTCACTTTTAGCAGGAAAGGTACTGTGGGGTGGAAATGAAACTCAGGCCTTGATCACATGCTGCTGTTAAGGGTTCAACAGCACTAATCACAAGACAGCACAAGGTTAACCTGGAGCAGGTCTATGGGGTTAATTACAGTCTGCCTCCCTACAGTGCAGCTGCAAATGTCTAATGTCTTCTATTTCCTATGCTAAGTGACTGCACTGTTAGCTGCTGCTGCATCTAGCCCAAAGGAGGCAGCATTTCACCCATTTCCTATAATCCAGCAGCCTGTGAATCCTGCATCTCACGCTCAGACTGGAATGGCATGGGAAATACTTGGCATAGCAGATATTAGGCTCCCACAGCTCACTAGAGAATACCTCCTGAACCCCACTGTGTCTGCCAGCCAGGGCTATAGAAGCCAAGCCATTCCTCCAGCTGACATGGATAACTATTGCAGAACAGAGAGCAGCACAAGGGACTGAGCAGACAATGCCATCCACCTCCCTGACAGAGCAGGGGCAGCACTGAGAGCAGGATGCAAGGGACAGGAGCAGAAAGCCCTGAGGCATCCCTTGTGACACAGATCCTTTGGTAACACCATGTTTTGGGGCACCGCCCTGCATAGGGCTTATCCTTGCCAGTGGCTATGAGCTCCAGTGTGGGGGCAGGAAGGGAGAGAAGTGAAAAGGCTGCCAGGGGTCTAATCCACCTGTAGGCAGGGTCACGCCTGCAACAACACAGTATGTATATACCGCTGGGTCAGGGCTCCTGTGTGAGGTAGAGCAGAATGGGCTAACTGTGCTCATAACCTTGTCCCCTGCCCAGGCCAGGGTCTTTCCCCTCCTTGTAAGCTACAAGTGGCAGATGGGAAGGCTCATATACTCTTCTGGTAGGGAGGAACTAGGCTCAGCCCTTTCTAATACTAAGGAGCCACTGTCAAGGAAACACGGGGACCAGACAATGAACAGGTTTCACCCTGGCAGCCTCTCTGAGAAGCTCACACCCATGGGAGAGGGGGTACTTGGTAGGATTTGTTACATCAGACAAGTTCCACATAGGATCTGCTCAGCTTGCCACACCCAAAGCTGGGTGAATGCTCCGATGTCTGAGCCACTGCACAGCACAGGCATCCATGCACAGAAAGAGATGCACATACAGCCACGTGGGCACCAAGACAGATGTACGTGTACACAAAACACCACCATGCCCCTGGACTGCCAGCACTCCTGGGTACAACACACTCCTGCCACATTATAGGCACAGACACTCACATTGTGCACACATTCAGGTAGTCAGACACACTCAGACAGATGCACACATACACAGGCAGATAGGAAAAGACACACAAGTATGTACCTAATCCTGAGCAAATGGCCTGGGAAGTTCACACACACACATGCATGCACACACACACAGTACTTCTCTCCCCTGCGCTGGAGTTTCTGCGTGCCTTGTTCCCTATGGAGAGGCGCTCATATCAGCTCCGCTAGGTCCGCGTTTGAATAGAAGATGAAGCACTTGCTTGGAGGAGACTTTTGACCAATAGACGATAATAGACTTGACCCTGGGCAATGCCCTGAGAGCTAACCCTGCTCCAAAGGATAGCTGTGCACCCCCCACTCTCCAATCACGTACTGTACACCTGTCCCCTTTCCACCTACAGCCTCTTCCCCCAGCCCCTCAGATATTATCCTTGAGGCTTCCCATCCACATGAAGTTTGACCAGCTACTAGCCTCCTGTTCCCTCACCAGCCCTGAGGAAGGAGGGAGGCATGGCTGGATGTCTTACATACCTGTTCAGTTGCAAAGGCTGTAGCTCCTCTTTTTGGAAGCAGACAAAGCAGAATGAATCCATCTCTGCACTCTCAGAGCCAGTGCTCCAGGACAGGGGAACGCCAGACTTGGGAATGCCAGACAGATGTGGGCATCCTCTTCCACCTAACTATGCTCCCCTGTGGCTGGCAAAAGCCAGAGTCAACATGCTCCTGGGTCCTGGCTCAGCTGCCAGGAGGTATCACCTCACTCTTTGTCTCCAAAACTCTCTATTCCTTCTTCCAGCAGAGACAGATCCTGACTCTTCCTGCCCAGGACCCTCCAGAAGGCATCCACATGCCCTCACTTTTTCAGCAAGGAGACAGGCTGGCTCCTCACTCAGTGCAGTGGCTTAGTCCCAACAAACTCTCAGTCATCGAGGCTCCTCCCGTCCCGCACAGCCTCACTGAGTGTCTGGATGGGACCCTTACGCCTATCAGAGGCCATCTTTAGAGCTCTTGCTACAGTGCGGTCTGTGTGAGGGAGGAGATGGGATCATCCCCTCAGAAGGACTTCAGCCTTCAGAGGTACAGATGGAGCAGGGGAGCTCAGGGCTCAGCCTGTTACCTGAGGTGGGAGAATCTGAGCTGAGGAGTTTGAGAAGAAATCCTCAGCCCTGAATTTCAAGAGCAGCACAAAGGCTCCCAACTCCACCGCATCCGGATGCTCTTCAGAGGCGGAGGTGTAAGAACATGGCCCCCCATCTCCACAGACCAGTGCCAGATCTCATCTTGTGCCTGGATCTGAGGCGCTGATGTCACTTGTCCAGCAGGGACAGGAGGTCTCAGATGAACCAGTGCCCAAAGGCAGATCCTCCATGCCCAGTGCTCAACCTCAGCTGGAGTTTGCAGCACAACCTGCCTGTGGGAAAGTTTCCCCTTGCAGCCTCCAGGTTGCTTGGATCTCGTCAGCAACAGCCAGGGCTCCGGTGGATCCGTGGGGCTGGAGGCAGGAGGGCAGCAGTGCGTTGTGGGGAAGTGGACCCTCAGTGGCTGTGTGTGGAGCAGGGTTGGGAAAGCAGCCCAGTCCGGCGAGGCGCCCACAAGCTCTCACAAAGAAAAGTTCTGGCCCTGCTGAGACGCAGCTCTGCGGGGCTTGTCTCATTGACAGAGCAGCCGGCTCTGACAGATAAACCAGTGTGTGGGTATTAATAGCTCTAGATTCATGCTGAGAGGCTGGGAGGTTAACTCTTCAGCTGCCAGCCTCAGCCCTCGTTCATGCAGAAGACTCAGCCCTGAGCAGCTACTGCTCAAGACTGTTGTCCTTTGGCTTGACTTCAGGGATTCATGGCTCCCCAGTACTGCAGCCGCATTTAATTGAGATAACACCCTTTCAGACCCTGCCTGCCCGGTGATGCGCTACCTGTCCACTGTCTCTCAGGTTCCCAGTATTACTGTGAGTAATTCATCTGCCCCGGAGCACAGCTCCCCAGGCCCTGCTCTCCCCTGCATTTCCTGCACTGTCACCCTGGGCTCTGCCAGCTGCAGCAGTCCTGCTGCGTGCAGCCATTTCTTCAAGTGTCAGAGAGGAAGAGTTAGTCTCTGAAGCAGGCAGACCCCATCTTATTGAGGCTTTTAAGATCAAGGTCAGGACTTTGGATTTAAGCTCATATTTAATGGGTGATTTTGGTGGGATATAGGTTCACCTCCTCTTCCTGTGCTGGAAACATGGGAATGGCCATGACCTTGTGCTATGACTTTGGGTAGCTTCTGCATGGTGAGAAGGAGGACAGGGACCAAACACAAAACTCCCTGCAAAGCGCCTGTGGGAGAAACACCTTGTCCCTGATACAGAGCAATGCTAGAGTTCCCACTGCCCCTTCCCTCTGATGCGGTGGGCTGGCAAGCAACCTCCTCTGACCTGCACCAGTCAGAGGAGAGTCCCCATTCTAGAGGCCCAAAGGGAAGAAGCAGATGATGAACCCGTTGCACCTCTCCTTGTGCTGTGACATGAGCCTACTGATATAATCCAGGTGTCACTCTTGAGAGGTTTTCTTGCCACCCCCACTCCAGCCTCCTTGACCCCATGAGAAAGCAGGTGGTGTGACTCAAAGGATCATCAGGGAACACAACCACACAGAAAAGAGCTGTCAGTTCCTCTCCCTGATCTTTCAGGAGCTTTCATTCCCTTAGTAAAGGGGTCACTGAGGGACAAGCACAGAAACCCAACTGGTGTTCTTCTCTACCAAGGGACTGCACCCACAGTCCATTCCAGGGAGTAAGAAATCCAGTTCTGGTTCCCTCCTAACACCAGGATTCATAGTCTCTTCCAAGCAGAAGAAGGAATCCTGTTCCATTGCTCTGAAATCCATTCTGAAGGAGTTCAGATATCCAGGGCAGGTTCTTTCTTCCCCACGGGACAGAGCCAGGATCCATTCTGCATTGGCATGAAACTTCAGTACTGGCCCTTCTCCCAAACAGCGGGCACTTCATGTGAGCAGAGGAGCCCAGGCCTTTCTCTTTCTGCCTTCCATACATAGGTGACTGGTAGGGGGTGCACGGGGGTGCACATGCCCCACCCCTGACAGGGCTGGTGCCCCTCCTAACGGCCGACACTGATGCTGTCAGTAGGGCTGGTACCCCTCCCACAGGGTCGGTGGCTTCTGCAGGTGCGCCCCCCAGATTCAGGAGGCACCAGACATTCATGCTTCCATACACACCTTTCTCTCTCTGGCTGTGGTGACTCTTTCCATACACAGTCCCCAAAAGATGGTAGCTGAGTACTTGTTCAGATGCTTTTCCATTGCAGAAGTTGAGCTAAGCCTCCAAAGGCAGCATGGTGGTATTACAAAGCAAAATCCACATATCTAATTGTCATTTACTATGTGATTACACAGCACCCAGCACAACAGAGCCCTGGAAACAGAATACAACATAATATGTGCTTTGCAGCCATTGTTTCTGATATGGGCTCACTGGAGCAGGACTATGTATAGGACATTCATGGGAACCTGAGAGTCAGTCTTAGAGTGAAGTCAGCCTGGAAAGGAAGAAGGATCAGACAGAGGTGACCTCCTCTTTGGAAGAGTCCAGTGTAATGCTCAGACCACAGCTTTACTCCCCATCTTAACACCCCAGCATTGCTGTGCCAGCAATTTCATAGTGAGTCATTTAAAATCTGGGGTAGGCCCTACAATAACAATTAAATGCAGGCTTGGAGTGTGCTGCTTGTGGGAAATCAGTGAATGAGCAATTATTCATACAGTTAGTCCAAGGCAGGCTATAAATACCAGCAGCCAGGTGTGCACTGGGCTCTGGCTGGGCATGTGGTGCTTTTCAAAGTACCCACAGCTACTGACAACTGTTGAGTGATCTTGACCAGCTGCAGAGCACTTGGCCTTGGCCTTGACCTTGGTCCTGTACTGGGCTATCTGAAATCTCAGGGCCTGGGTGATTGCTGAAGTGAGCATGTGGGCTTCTTTGGGCACCTGACTTGCTGAGCGCTGATACGCAACAAGTGGTACCTGGCAATATCTCTGCTCCCGGATTTGAGTTCAGATCCTAATCATAGCCTGGTGGGTGCCCTCTTGCTATCAGTCTTCTTGTTGTTTGTGTTTCCTCACTACCAAGCCCATGCCAGTTGGATCTTTCTTTCAGCCAAATTATCCATTGGCCATGCTCAGGGGTACATGCAGGGCATCTTGCACTGCTCCAAGCCAGCTGACTCACCCTTTGCAGCCCTCTCCCTTCCCTGCATTAACAGGAGGTCTGGCTTATTTAGATTACTCACTTATCCCAGTGAAGCCCACTGAGTCCAGGTGGAGCCAGAGGCCTATGTTGTCTCAAAAGGGTGCACTGCTCCTCTCCCTGCACTAGCCAAGCAACTGGATGGGTAGCTCTGTATGTACTGCACACCCTACTGCTGCCCTTGGCCTCCTAGTGTACCATGGGCCAGCTCCTCTTACTTGAAACTGGGATAACCCACAGTCCAGCCTAACTGGGACATCAGTGGAGATCCTTTGCATTTAGGAACATAGAACTAGAAGCGACCTCTTGAGACACTGAGTCCAGTTACCTGCATTCACAGGTACATATTGGGCATGAGCACAGCTAGGAAGTGTGAGGGTTTCTCCTCTGGGGGCAAATTGTCCGGTATGGTTTTTGCCAGTATGGTGGACACCAATGACAGGAGTTGGGGGTCTCTGTGACAGTGATGCAGCCTGGCCTCTACACTGCAGCTGCCAAGACAACACCCATCTATTTAGTCATAGCCATTTAGTGATAGGTCTGTCCTTGCAGGACAACAGCACAGTGGGGTGCAACCAGGCTCCCAGCCCTCCCACAATGTGGGCTATGTCATTTGTCATTGTGAATTATTTAGCATGACTTGAGTTGAAATGTATCTCCTTGCTCCAATCCCGCCCAGGCTAATGGGAAAAATCAATGGCTTTTTAATTTATAGTGGCCGGGAGGCTCCTAGCTCCATCTTCTGCTGCGAATGTTCACCAAGCTGCAAAGGCTGCTGGGTCATCACCATTTGCCAGAGGGAGGGACTGCAGAGAGGGGATAGCAAGAGCTGAGATTGGGCTCCCCAGAGTAGGATAGGGGGCCACCCAGGCAGAAAAGTTTCTTCCCCCACCCCTATCTCATTTCTTCTGAAGTGGTCCTAGCATTAGCTTGTCACTGTACAGTGGTGAGCTGTGTACATTTAAGTGCTAGATCTACTGCTTAGAACAGAGGGCTAGGATTCTGAGTGCCTGGGTCCTATCCTTGCCTCTGTCTTCACAGCATAAACTAGTCTCTGACTGTTGAGAGTTAGGAAGAGATTTCCCTGGGAATTATCTATCCCCTCACTGCTTCCTACAAAGTTCCCTGCCCTTAGCTTTCAGTTACCTGGCCCCTAGATCAGACAATCCAGCCTGACATTTCCTGGGCCTATGACTGCTCACTGTGCTGCCCTTGAGTGGCACTGACACCTGGATTTGGAAGCCTGGGTATGGAAGGTATGGTGTTGGCACAGGAGCTGGCCTCCTGCAGGTACAGGGAAGAGCAGCAGTCCCCAGATCTTTCATTTTGTACTGGCCATATGGGTTGGACTGAGAGAACTTGGATTTTATCAGCGCAGCACAAAAACCTTTTCCTGCAGTTTTGTGTGCAGTGAGTGCATGCAGTGTCCTGCCTGCCTGCCTTCTCTGCACCCAGAATTAAACTGTGGAATCACCTGTCCTCACACCAGCATAGCTCTGCAGCTGCAGAGAGGAATGGCTGTGAGCCACCAGTATGTGTTGGTTTCCCAGTGGCTTTAGCAGTGGGTGACATGGGCAACTGCCCAGGGCACCATGGTCAGGGGAGCACCACACACACACACACACACACACACCTCTCTCCCAATGCCCTGTCCCTGCCTATTTAGCTCTGCCTCTGCCTGCAACAGCAGCACTGACTTGGGGGGTGCAAAAATACAGGGTGGGGGGCACCAAAATACAAGTTTGCCCAGGGTGCCATTTTCCTGAGGCCAGCTCTGCATGTTAATGGCCCAGAAGTGCTATGACCAGATGCTGTGTTCCTCCTTCAGAAGTTAGACTAGTTAGCTTTTAGCAACTGGGTAAGCATTTATGAATGCACCACAGGGAACACCTAGAATGAACATGTTCTCAATGAATTATTAGCATACTGGGATGCCCTGCCACCTTACTATCCACTACAAATACTGGTCTATATTAGGGCTGTGCAAGGCCTCGGACAGAGCTTCGGATCTGGAGAAGCTTCAGACCCTTTGGGATCCAAAGCAGCACGTCCAGGTCAAAGCATTGGCCTCACGAGGCTTCCCAAAGAGCTTCGGAGCTGCCTTGGAGCCGCCTTGGAGATCCGGCCATAGGGTATAATGGGGAAACAATAAAATATCTATAACTTTGTTGTTTTTTGTATATTTTGGATGAAATGTTCAGGGTGGTAGACTCTATAGAGAGGATGAAGTCTACCAAGTTTCAAGAAGATCGGTGCAGGGGTTTGGGGAGAACTGTACCCCAAATTCTTGAAAGCAAAACTCATGTCACGCCTAGGCGTTACAATATAGCAGGGTGAAAACAGCAGGGATGGTGGCTCTTACTGAGGCCACAAAGCCTGCTAAGTTTCAAGAATATTGGTGTAGGGGTTTGGGGGCAACTGTACCCCAAATTGTTGAAAGCAAAACTCCTGTCACGTCTATGTGTTACAACACAGGGAGGTCAAAACTGCAGGGTTGGTAGCTCTTGCTGAGGCCACAAAGCCTGCCAAGTTTCAAGAAGATCAGTGGAGGGGTTTGGGGGGAACTGCCCCTCAAGCTGCGGACAAGCAAAACTCGTGGCGCATTGAAAAATGTGTACACTCTGGAAGATATACCTGAAAGATATTTTGATTTAGTAGAAGATGAAGGTGATGAATGTCCTCTGACCACATTGAAGCAAATGAAGCAAGAACTTTAGATTTACTGCAAGATAGCCATTCAGTCTGAGAACCAAAGAAATGCAAAACTTCTAGGGCTGTGAGAAGCTTCAGTGCCTGATTCGATTCATTGGTGATTCGGCCCGATTCGGTGGCTGAATATCTGAATCCAAATAGAATCAGAAGACCCTATAATCTCTCCGAATCCATTCAGAACCCTCCAAATTGATTTGGAGAGATTCAGACAGATTTGGTGATTCAGACATAGATACAGCTTTAAACAGTTTTTCTACATACCGCTAGGTAGCAGGGCCCCTGAACGCTGTGGTGCTGGGGAAGATACAGCATACTGCAGGAGCATGGGGGGCTCCCCAGCGCGTTTGGCAGCAGACCCAGAAGTGGACCACTAGCACTTCCAGTCCACTTCTGGGTCCATGGGGGAGTGTGCTGGGGGCCCCCCCTGTGTTTCCCCGAGCTTGGTGACTGGTGCCTCCTTGGTTAGGGAGGGCACCCAGAGTCCCTTTGTGGCTGATCGCCAATTGCCAGCTGATTGCTAATCTGACGAATCAACAGATCAAATCACTGTCCCAGATTCAGGCGAAATCAAATAGGGCCTGTTTCACAAAGCCCTCAAATTTTCCACTCCTCTGCTTGTCCATACAAGCAGTTGTAACTTTGCATATAAATTATGAGGAAGCCATTGGTCTGCAGTTCAGAGAAGAGTTTTCGGACAGACAAAACTTGTACTATGCTGCTGTCAAGATCAAAGCAGATCTGAAAGTTACAGCCATCGTGAAGGGATATAACAACTTGAATAAAGAGCAAGGCCAACAACATTTTCCTGATAGCCTTTTGCTCATTGATCCATTTGATTTTGGAAGGTGACAATGACAACTTAGATGCTGAAGATTCAGGTGGTACACCTTTCAAGGTTCTTTTCCTTCCTATTATATTAGTGCTTTCTTTAATTTCAACTTGTTTTGATGGTCCTCTTTGAAATGCTACAATTTGCATAGCATGAAATGTTGATTATGATGTTATTCTGGTGATGATCCATAACAAGTAACTGAAACCACCCATCCATAGGACAGGTAGTAACATGAATGAAAAACTCAACAACACAGTTGTTCAACAGATGTCAGTAGAGCTACCATGGAATAGAGCTACCTGGATAGGGGTGTGCAAAGCTTTGGTTGCCAATTCAGTTCAGAGAAGATTCAGACCAATTTGGCGTTTGAATCATCAAATCTGAATTGAATTAGGAGACCTATTAAAAGCTCCAAATCGATTCAAAGCATCCAAATCGATTTAGAAAAGATTTGGAAAAGGTGGCAACTCGGCGATTTGGAAAAGGTGGTCTTGTGGAGAAACAGAAACTCAGAAGGGGGGGAGGAGGAGGGGAAAAGCTGCTCTGATATTGACATCTGTAGCTGGCCAGTGACTGATCTTTCTTTGAGTCCCCTTCCAATCACAGTGCTCTGGGGGAGGGACATAGAAACAGCATATAAAGCCTTTCTCTCCCTTTTGTGAGCTGTCTCTGTCTGGAAGCAATAGTGTGTGAAAGGTACTGGGTGCAGTGGCTGGATTCCTAGTCAGTCTCTTGCTAGTCTCTCTTCTTGGAAAGGATTGGATACACCTTTCCAATATATTACAGATAGAAGATATATTACACACACACACACACACACACACACACACACAACAGATAGAAGATATATTGCACATAGAAGATATATTACACACACACATATATTAAATGGATAGAAGAAAATATATTGCACATAGCTATATTACACACATACATACATATTAAACAGACAGAAGAAGATATATTACACACACACACATTTTCCAGCACAGCAAACATTATGAAGTGTGCTGGAAAGGCAGGCGCCAGGTCTTCTGGCAGGGGAGGGAGAGGGGCTAGAGGGGATAGGGGGAGAGCTGCAGGTTCCTGCCCCCTCCCCAAACATAGACACACCCTCTTTCCTGGCAGCAATGAGTCTTCTGCTGCCAGTGAGAGCAAGGAGGTGGGAGCAGTACCTATCCCTGCACCTACACCACCTCCACTAACACCAGAAATAGCCACCAGCATGACAGTCTCCTCCACCCCAATTTTAGCTCCCAGGGTGGTCCTCCCAGTGCCAGAGGAGGAGCTGGATCTGGAAACAGGGGAGCTGAGTGCCATAGCCAGGGAAATTTTGGGAAAGGAGGGTGAATCTGAGTTTGTGCTTCACACCCCTCAAAGTTCCCCTACAGGCAGGTCTCTTCTGGAAGGCACTTCGGAGGAGGTTGTGAGAGCAGGTGGCTTAGCTTCTCCTGATGTTGTGCCTCTTCCCAGAAGCGGGGAGGGGGGGGTAGTGTAGTGTGGGATCATTTTGAGTTGGCAAATGATCCCAGGTATGCTACCTGCCAGCACTGCCAAAGACATAACAGCTGGGGCAAGGATATGAAACACTGCCACCAAAGTGATGCTGCCCCTTGCCCTTGTTCCTCCTCAACTTGGCACTAGTAGGAGCGTGCCCCTCTTGCTCCAAAGCCCCTGTCCCCATGAAGCAGAGGCAGGCTACCCTGGACCGATGGGGGAAAGTTGCAGACAAAGGGGGTGGCAGGGTGTTGCAAGGGTGCGCAAGGTTACCCAGACCACTGGGGAGATGCTTTCTCTGGATGGTCAGCCCTTCTCCTTTGAGCGTCCAGGGTTCAGGCGGTTCATGGCACTTGTGGCCCTATCCTACCAAGTGCCCGCACACACCACCTTTAGCAGGATGGTGATGCCCTCCCTGTATGAGGCATGCAGGGAATACTAGAGGGAGAAGCTGCACAATGCAGGTCCACATGTAGCCTTGCACTTCACCTCAGATATATGGAGCAGCCAGGGTGGATATCATGCCTACATCTCCCTCACAGGGCACTGGTGTGATCAGTCATGCTGTCAGTGAGCTCTTCTTCAAGCAGAGGTGATGGATGAGTCCCACATGGCAAGGGAGATCACGGTGGCCATGAACTGCACAGTGCAGGGGTGGCTCATTGGGCAGGGCAAGCTTACCCATGGGTTCATGGTCACCGACAATGGTCCCAATATGGTCACGGTGGTCCATGATGCCAATTTTTTTGGCACCCACTGTGTGGCACACAAGTTCCACCTCATAGTTAGGGATGCCTTGGAGGGGGACAGGGCTCCTGGTGACAGTGCCATCACTACCAGCCAGCTCATTTCAAAATGCAGGAAGGTGGTGAGCTACTTACACTGAAGCATCAAGGGAATCAAGATTCTGTGGGAGAAACAGGCAGAGCTGAGCATCCCACAGCACAATATCATGCAGGATGCAGAGACTCAGTGGAACTCCACATACCTAATGCTGGAAATGCTGGTTGAACAACTGAAGGCCATCCAGGAGATGACCTTGCTCAGGGAGATTGGGATCAGCAGGCCCCTTAACAAAACTGAGTGGGATACCATCTCCCAGATCTTGGTGGCCCTCAAGCCATTCCTCAAGGCCACCAAGAGCATCAGCACTGGTGATGCCCTCCTTAGCCAGGTGATCCCCACAGTGAAGGATCTTGAGAATCAAATGGAGAAGTTCCAGGGAATTGATGTTCCTGGCTGGGGCAAGATGCTTTCACCAGAGGTACAGGCACTGGTGAAGCAGCTGAAGGAGAGCATCAAAAAATGGCTGGATCCATTGCGGTCCAGTAAAGTCCATGTGCTGACGGGCATGTGTGACCTGAGGGTGAAAGGGAGCATCTTCAGCATTGAAACCCTCGATCACTAGATGGAGGTGCTGGTGAACAGGGTCAGAGAGGCAGAAGGGCAGAGGCACGGGGATGTGGAAGAGGGGGATCCATTGTCCCATGCCAGCTGTCCAAGCACCAGCCAATGTCCTCCAACACAGATGCTGCCAATGTGGGCCAAGGGCATGGCTTCAATGGTCGGGTCCAGAGGAACCAGACCCCACCATCCGGCAGGTAGCGTGGAGGCCTCAGTGCCTGCCTATCTCGCAGAGGATGTGGAGCCACTGCAGTGTGACCCTGGGCCTATTGGGCAATCCACAGCCAGATGTGGCAGGATCTGGCCATGGTTGCCTGGGAACACCTGTCCTGTCCACTGAACAATGTTCCAAGTGAGAGGGTGTTCAGCATTGCTGGGGATGTTGTGACACCCCATCACACCTCCTCGGATCCTGGTTTAGTGGAGCAGCTGGTGTTCCTCAAGGTAAACCTCCCGCTGCTAGGGTTTGCCAAGCTTCACATGCAGACGGAGTGAGTGCCACCATCTTCACTCTATACCTATTTGCTTTTTTATTTGCTTTGACAACCATTTAATGCCCCACTCTCAGAGCTGGAGGTGGCAGTTTTTCACCATCCAGCAGGGGAAGAACATCTCCTGGCTGAGCTCCTGTGCAAGGGACATGGAGCTGGAGCATCAGGCAAAGCCTCCAGCAGAGGCAAGGACATCGGACCACATCGAGGGACGGTGAAGACCATAAGAAAAAAAAAGGGGATGCGAGTCGGAAAGGGGCAGACAGGACCCAGCCCCAGATCACTGGTGAAGACCTCTTCTTTATTTTTTATTTTATACTTAGCTATGTTTGTCCTATTACAAAGGGGTTTTCCCTGGTACTCCTTTGACAGGGACTGGCCCTGAGAGGCCCTGAGGCAAGGGCAGGGGCACCCCAAAAGGCCCTGAAGTAAGGGCAGGGGCAGAGGCGGCATTCCAAGAGGAGGGAGCAGCGGATGGACAATGACCAAAAGCCAGACCTAGCCAAAGGTCCATCAGTTGGCCTCCAGCAATTCAGCAAGAAAGAGGCGATGTCTGAGGGTGAGCCTTGAGAGACATCTTACAGGCTGGCACATGGATGGGGTGTAGGGGAGACAGAGCCCCATGGAGACCTGCTGAGGGTTGCAGCCAATCCGAGTGAGTCCACTGAAGGGGAGCCCACCACTGAAGGTATCACCGAAGTCATGGCAGGTGAGTCTCAGGGCTTTTCCTGGGGTGACTGTGGGTTTATTTAGAGGGTGCTGACCCCCATGTTGTGGCCAACTTCTGGTGCACGCGCCAAGGTGGCTCGCGAATGGATACTTGAGACCAGGCGGGCACAAAGTGCTGCATTGGCTGGGAAGAGCCAAGAAGACCCAGAAGATATAGATTATGGCACAATGCAACTGGCAGCAATGGCCTCTCCGGATGTGCTCAGCCAAAATCTGCAGGTTCTCACGCAGATTTTGGATGCCCAGCAGCAAATGACGGACTGCCAGCAAGACTGGCTGTGCTATAGTCTGGCCATGTTTAAAATTCCAAAGATGACCTGGAAAGATGACCCGGAGGCATACATAGAAGCTTTTGAGTGCCATGCTATGATGACTGGATTAGATAAAGGGTATTGGGCTAGCCAACTGAGGGTGCTTGTCATGGGTAAAACCCAAGCAGCCTACCAAGCTCTTCCCCAGTGTGAAGCCCAGGACTATGATCGAGTCAAGACAGCTATCCTATACAGGCTCAAGATCAACCCAGAGCATTATTGGAAGCTGTTCTGGGCCAAGAAACAGCCAGACAAGTGATGACAAAGGATCCTGTTACAGCTTTTGCAGGATCTCTTGAATAAGTGGCTGAGTTCTGCAGTCTATGATCAGGATGCCTTAGCAGACCAAATACTGCTGGAACAGTTCCAGAATGACCTGGAGGAATGGACTCAGCATTGGGTCCATCAACACTCCCCTTGTAGCTGCAAAGAGGCCTTGAAGCTGGACAAAGCATTCTCTGCATCCGAGGCGGGGTACAGTCAGGAGAAGCGAATGACTACCCAGGCAATGCCACCTCCTAGAGAGGTAGAACAGAGGCCCCTTTAACAGGGGCAACCTGAAAGACATGGTCTGCTTCCGATGTGGAAAAATGGGTCACTTCTCCTGAGAATGCCTGGGTGGCCTCGGTGAACGATGGAGCCCCGACAATTCCTCAAGGGGGCAAACCAAGATGTGGAAAGAGACAGAACCAAGTGAGCCAATGGATTGTAGCTATGCCTTGGGAGCAGATAATGCCATCTGGGAATGCCCGATCGTGGACGTGTGGGTGGAAAATCGCCCCATCAAGGCCACATTGAACTCCAGATGCATGCAATCATTGGTACGGGCTGACATCATCACATCCTGGAGGACCCACATGGCAAGCCCTGTGAGGGTGGCATGTTTGCATGGAGAAGCTGAGCAAGTCATGTGCCAATGGGTCTGGCTCCAGGTAATGGAACACCGAGGGGAGCTGTTGGTGGGCATGGTGCCCTGGCTGGCCCATTTATGACACCCTAGAGCAAGTCCAAGACACTCAAGTGGAATGTTGAAGAATCAAGGACTATGAAGGATGGGCCGGGGAAAGTGATGAGAACAAAGGGTCAACGGGAAACGCCAATGATGTTGACCTGCATGATGTGGCTAGTAGCCCCCAGTTCAGGGAAGTGCAGGAGGAAGACCCAGAGCTCCAGGCACTTAGGACACAAGCCCTCTATGCCAGGGATGGCCAGAGAGGGACATTGGTTGGAAATTCATATTTTGAGGTAAGGAACCATCTTCTGTATCAGGTTCAGAGAGGGAATACAGCAGAACAGGAGGGAACTCAACTAATAGTCCCCACCCAGTTCTGCCAAATAATATGGAGGCTCACCCACATGAACCCTATGGGGGGACATCTTGGGCATGATAAGACCATCAACAGGGTGACCAGGTGTTTTTTTGGCTGGGGTTGAGGGTGGAGGTTGCCTGCCGGTGTGCGGCATACCCTGAATGCCAGAAGGTTAGAGAAGACCACCCAGCACGGGCCCCACTCCAATCCCTACCCATCATTGACACACCATTCTCCAGGATAGCAGTGGATGCCATTGGACCCTTGCCCTGTAGCAGTGCAGGACACCAGTACATTCTGGTGCTCGTCAATTATGCCACATGATATCCTGAGGCAATACCTCTTCAGGCGATGACCGCGCCCTGGATAGTAGAGGAACTTATTAAATGGATTGTGAAGATGGGAATACTGAAAGAAATCCTCACCAACCAAGGGTGGAACTTTATGTCAGGGGTATTAGGAGTCGTATGCCACACCCTCTGAATCAGGCAACTCCAGACCCTCCATATACCATCCCCAGACCAACGGCCTGGTCGAACGTCTTAATGCACTATAAAATGTATGCTTCAACAGTGCATACAGGGCAATCCATGGAAATGGGATTTGCTCCTCCCCTTGGTATTATTTGCAATCCAAGATACCCTGCAAGAGGCGATGAAACATTCGCCATTTGACCTTGTACTGGGCCACTGCCCTAGGGGTCTGTTGCAGATATTGTGGGAGGACTGGGAACAGGATACCAAAGGGGCAAGGAACCTGGCCGCCTACCAACAAGAATTTCAGCAAAGGGTCCAGGGTGCCCAGGACCTTGCCAGGAATAACATGCATGAAGCACAGTGCCAGCAAAAGGAAAAGTACAACACCCGTACCCAAGAGAGGGAGTTCAAGCCAGGCCAGAGGGTCCTCATACTTCTACCCACATCCACAAGCAAACTTCTGACACAATGGCAAGGCCCCTTTGAAATAAGTCATCAAGTAGGCCCAGCGGATTACAAGGTTCACAGACTAGGTCATCTATGGGAAAAACAAATCTACCATGTGAACCTCTTAAGGGAACGGCATAATCCTGAGTCGTGGGCCATGTTCTCAGCAGGTGACGCAGAAGATCTTGGCCCTCAGGGAGTGACATGGAAGGGGCTAAAATCAAAGGCGGAAGACTTAGTCTGGATAGGAGAAGAATTATCGACGCTCCAGAAACACGAAATGCAGACCATGGTGCGTGAATTCAAGGACGTTTTCCGCAAAGAACCTGCGTGGGTCTGAGACATCTGTCACACGATAGTAACATCTCCTGGAGTGACAGTATGAGAGAAATGACACCCAATACCTCATCATCTTCTTGGGGAAATTTGCAAGGAAATCCTAAAGATGCTCGAACAAGGCATAATTTGTTCATCCAGGAGCTCATGGCGGAGCCCATTGGTCCCAGTTCCCAAGCTGGGCAGGTCCCTGTGGCTGTGCATTGATTACTGTTGCCTGAACTCACTGGCAGTCTTTGATGCATTCCCTATGCCCCACGTGGCAGGATTAGTAGAGCGCATCGGGAAGGCCCAGTATATTACAATGTTGGATCTGGCAGAAGGGTATTGGCAAATCCCGGTAGCTAAGAGGGACTGGGCCAAGATGGCATTCAGAATGCCCTGGGGCCTTTATGAGTTTAGACACATGCCATTTAGACTCCATGGGGTGATGGCTACATTCCAATGGCTGATGGGTCAGATCCTAGTGCCACATGCAGAATGTATGGCAGCCTACATAGACCATATGGTCACTTTTACTCAGATATGGGCACAATACAAGAGGGCCCTTCAGGTCATACTGGCTGAGCTATGAAAGGTGGGGATGATGGCAAACCTGCAGAAGTGTGCACTGGCCCAAAGACAGACCAAGTACCTGGGCTTCCTGGTTGGCAAGGAACCTGGTTGGGCAGGGAACCATCAGGCCACTGGCCGACAAGGTAGAGGTCATCTCTAAGTTTGCAACACCTCAGAACAATAAACAACTCCGGTCATTCTTAGGTTGGCCAATTATTACCGGCAGTTTGCTCCCTACTTCTCTGAGTTGGCGGCACTCCTCACAGAAGCCCTGAAAGGGTGACAGACGGGAGCCATAATATGGACTACAGAAATGACATGTAACTTAGAGCATCTGAAGAAAGCTCTATGTGAGGATGTAGCAATACATACACCTGACTTGCGTAAAACTTTTATCATGCAGATGGACACATCAAAAACCACCCTTGGAGCAGTCCTGATGCAAGAAGATGGGGGACTAGAGAAATCCGTGGCCTATGCAAGCCAGAAACTGTTAGTGGCAGAAACATGGTATGCGATGATAGAAAAGGAATGTCTGGCAATTTGATGAGTGGTCAAACATTTCCAGTACTACTTAATGGGGAGGGAATTTGAAATTGTGACAGACCACGTGCCCCTAAAATGGTTGAGCACAGCCAAGATGGATAACACACATATTACCAGATGGGCCTTGGCCCTGCAACCATTTAAATTTCACGTATCACACCAGCCAGGAAAACATAACATCATAGCAGATTTTTTATCCAGGTGCAGGGATGAGTGTGAGCCTAGTGACATGGGATGTCAGACCTTAAAGACGTCTGGATTACGAGGTAGGAAACTAGAACCGAAGATTGAGATGCACCAAGGCATCTTGAAGTGGGGGGTTATGTCCCAGAAAGATAGTCACCAGGAGAAGGGGGACCTGCCACCCCTGTAGTGGGACAGGCATAAAAAGCCCTGAAACCAAGACAAACTTACCTCTTGCAGGCGCTGAAGAAACAGCCGTGCCGCGCCGGCTCCAAATAGCTGTGTGGTTTGTGAGTCACGCCTACTTCCAGACGTCATCCCCAGACATTGCCCAGCTGGGATAAAAGCCAGAGGGAGCACTGCAGGGGACACACTCCAAGGGCGCTCCCCACGCTAGGCATGTACAACGTCAGTGTGCTGCAAGGGACACAGAGCTGGAGCATCAGGAAATGTCTCCAGTAGAGGCGAGGACATCAGACCACGTCAAGGGACACCGAAGACCATAAGAAAAAAATGGGGACGTGAGTCGGAAAGGGACAGACCAGACCCAGCCCTGGATCACTGGTGAAATCCTCTTCTTTATTTTTTTTTCATTGTTCTCTACATTTGTCCTATTACAGAAGGGTTTTCCCTTGTACCCCTTTGACAGGGACCAGAGGTGGCCTTCCAAGAGGAGGAAGTGGGGGATGGATGACAAACAAAGGCCAGACCCAGCCAAAGGTCTGTCAGGTGGTCTCAAGCAACTCGGCAAGAAAGAGGCGATGCTGGAGGATGAGTCTGGTGAACATTGAGAGACATCTTAGAGGCTGGCACATGGATGGGGTGTAGGGAAGGTGGAGCCCCATGGAGACCTGCCAAGGGTTGCAGCCAATTCAAGTGAGTCTAAGGGGAGCCCACCACTGAAAGTATCATCGAAGTCATGGAAGGAGAGTCTCAGGGATTTTCCTGGGGTGACCATGGGTTCATTCAGAGTGTGCTGACACCCATGTCATCGCCAACTTCTCGCACATGCACCAGGCAGCTCATGAACAGATACTTGAGACCAGGTGGGCACAATGAGGTTAGTGAGGCTCAGTGCTTGTTTGAATTTACAAAACAGCTTTTGTAGACAAGCCTACAAACTTCATTTCATAAATATACTGGATATAAAAACTCATGGACTCAATATAGACATTGGATTTATGCTACACTATAACCTGCCTGAGATCTGACTCCCCAGGTATGTTTCCACTTTTGCCTGGCTGCTACAGCCCCCTTCCCCCACCCCTCTCCCAGCCTGTCTCTCACCCCCTGATGCGTCAATTTATATTTTCACTGACTGCCTGTCTTACCTGCGTACCAGCCTCTGACTTCTTTACTATTCATTCTATCCAGGAAGAGCACACACACCAACTGCAGATGCTTCCTTAGCCTGACAAAGGGTTTTTAAACCTGAAAGCTTGCCAAGATATATTTCTCCAACTATTCAGTTAGTCTAATAAAATATATCACATCTGCTCAAAGAACCTTTCCTGCTTGTTCCTTAGACCAGCACGGCTACAACCAGAAACCCAGTTAACACACACACAACACGAGTTTTGCTTTCAACAGTTTGAGGTGCAGTTTCACAGAAACCCCTGCACCTAGCTCTTTGAAACTTGGCAGGCTTCATGCCCTCAGAAGGGGCTACCATCCCTTCTGCTTTCATCCAATTCTGGAAAAAAATGACAAAGATATAGCTAGTTTAGTGATTCCCCATTAAAGTCTATGGCCAAATCACCAAACCACACCAGATCAGTGCTGAATTGTTCGCATCTGATTCGGCCAAATCAATTTGGGAAAGTGATCCAAATCACCGAATCAAATCAGTGTCCCCCAGATCAGCCAAATCCAAATCCGAATCGAATACTGGCCACTTTGTGCAGGCCTAATACTGGGTAGATTATCAACTGACAACAAAGAGAACATTACCGTATCAGGGTGGACAGTATTTAACCAGTTTCTTTCTGATGATACTTCACTACCATTGATTGTTGGATTTTGTCCCATACTGCCTGCATCAGCATCTAAGTACAACACCATTTGACTGTCATCATGTGATATAAAACAATTGCAGGATGTCTGGGACAACAGCACACAGTCATAATGTTTGATCAGGCATTACATTGCAAAGTGGACTTATGTGGACTCAGCAAGAAGAGACTGAAGGAGTAATCATTGACTGGGAGGCTTGCATGTCATCGTGGATTACCTAACAGCAATTGGTCAGCATTTTGCCACTTCAGGACTTGAAGACAGTTGCACAGAAAGTGGATTATTTTCAGAAAACACCACCACCAACATAATGAAAGGAAAATTGTACAACTGTGTTATCAGAGCATACAAGATAACATTCAAAGCAATAAGGCATAGTTTGATAAATGAATTAACTGTGTGGTTGTCCAGTTCAAGCAAAGGATTAGATTATGATGTCATTGACCAACTTTCCAGTAGCATTGTTGTTGCTTCCAGAAACGATGACTGTGAAGCAGGAAGGAATGTGGTGAAAGAACTATCAGTGCATCTGCCAAAGATTGTCACTCTACTTCAAGAATTTGTGGAAGAACACTTCCATCAAGGTACGCTCAAGTACCAGATGAACTATTTGGAAGTAGTCAATACTCTTGTGCTTCATCAGGGCTGAATGTGAAGGAAACTGGCATAAGCATTTACATGCCTTTGAATAAACCTGTGCGTGATCGTACCAATTACATGACAGAAGGTCCAGTATATCTTGAATGTATAAAAGATTTAGTGAATTTTGCTCCTATGGTGTGTGCTGCATTTGCAGAAGGAGGATTCAGGGTCATTACAACTAATCTCCCATTTGTAAACATTTCAGCCAAACAAACAATAGAACACATTAACAAGGTTTACAAAATTGTCAGTGGCATAGTAAATATAACATGCAATGAATCAGCCAGACAATGATGGGGGATGAACTACAGTGAAAGAGGTCACCTAACCAAGATGGTAAATCAAATGTTTGGGATCAATACAACAACATCTTTCAATCAATAAAAATAACAGAAGACAAAGGACACAACTGAAATGAGATTACAATGATGTCAAGTTGCTACAAGGGCAGTTTGAAAGTTTCCATTTGTTTAAGGTTTCCAGAGATGAGCCGTTATTAGCCTCCTGCAGCCTGTCTTAGGGAATCTGAGTTCTCAGCAGCGACAGCAGGAGGAGGCAAAGGCAAATAACTAGGGAGCAAATTAACCATCCACAAAATTATTTCACTGGTCACATGGGAGTATCTTGTGAAGTGAGTATAGCCTACTGGGTGTACGGTGGAGACCAAGAAGAGCTACGACAAACCCAGACATAGTAGGGCTCACTGAAACCTGGTGGGATTCAACCCACGATTGGGTGGTAAACATTAGGGACTACAGACTATACAGGCGGGACAGAACAGGGAGGAAAGGTGGGGGTGTGGTGCTCTACGTCAAAAAGCAATACACATCCTCAACTAACAGGATGGGGACAGAGGTGGGGCAGGTTGAAGTGCTCTGGGTCAGAATACAAGGGGGTCATGGGGAAAGGGACTTAATGGCGAGGGTCTACTACAGACCACCCAACCAGGGGGAAGAGCTGGACCAGGAATGCTTGGGTCAGCTTGAGGAGACAGTTAAGTCAAGAGATGTGGTCATCATGGGTGATCTAAATTGCCCAGACATTTGCTGG
>NW_017729002.1:19674992-19677766 GCF_001723915.1 Gavialis gangeticus
CCTCTGGCACTATGTCAGAGCACCGTGAGTGCTCATAAAGCCATGTCAGGGGTCCCGCAATGACCTCTGCTACTTTCCTCAGCACTCTAGGGTGGCGATCATGTGGACCAGTGGATTTAAATACATCCAGTCCCTCCAGAAGTTCCCTGACTAGGTCCGCACTGACCCTAGGCCTGGATGTGCCTCCCCTGGGTCCTATGGGGGTCCTGGTGTGGGGGGTGACCCAGTCCCTGCTCAGAAAAATGGAGGCAAAGAAATTTTAAATAGGTTAGCTTTGCTGTCTGATGTAACAACCAGATTTCCTAGCGTGTCTTGCAGAGGCCCCACATTACCCGGTACCTTCTTTTTACCCCCTATGTATTTAAAAAAGGACTTCTTTTTGTCCTTGATCTGGGTCACTAGCCAGGTCTGACAACTCACGTAGGCTCCTTGCTGGGATACAAGACCTCCACCTAATCCAGGAGGTGGACAGTTCCACCAGGGGGAATGCCCTGCTGGACCTAGCCCTGGCCACAGGCGATGACCTGGTGAGGGGACTCCAGGTCCTTGACCACCTGGGTGATAGCGATCACTCCCTACTGGAATTCACCATCCAGCACAGGGTGTCAAGGGTCTGCAGCAAGGCAGTAGCCCTTGACTTCAGGAGGGCCAACTTAAATGAGTTAAGGAGATTGGTAGGAGAGGCACTGAGGTCCCGGAGAACAGGGGAACTAGGTGTCTAAGATGAGTGGTCGTTCCTTAAGGAGACGATCCTCCAAGCCCAAGGGGTGACAGTCCCAACACCAGTCAAAGGGGGCAAGAGTGCTCAAAAGCCCCCTTGGCTCACCAAAGTCATTCAGGAATGTCTGAAAGCCAAAAAGGAGGCATACATCCAGTGGAAGGGGATGGGGCTATCACCAAAGAGGATTATAACCCCATAGCAAGAGGCTGTAGGGAGGCTGTTAGGAAGGCTAAAGTGGAGATGGAACTAAGGCTAGCAACATGGATCAAGGACAACAAAAAGTCCTTTTTTAAATAGATAGGGAGTAAAAAGAAGGCACCAGGTAATGTGGGGCCCCTGCAGGATATGCTTGGCAATCTGGTGGTTGCTCCAGATGAAAAAGCAGACCTTTTTAACAAAATTATCCAGGAGCACATCTGGGAGGGACTGGCAGGATGGAGGATGCTCAAGGGCAACCAGCATGGGTTCATTAAGGGCAGATCCTGTCAGACCAACCTGGTTGCCTTCTACGATCAGGCCACAAAATCATTGGATGCAAGTGTCACGGTGGATGTAGTCTTTCTGGACTTCAGGAAGGCCTTTGACACTGTCTCCCACCCTATTCTCATTAAAAAGCCAGGTGACTGGCATTGATGCCTATGCAGTCAGATGGGTTGCAAATTGGCTAGGGGGCCACACCCAGACAGTAGTGGTGGATGGGTCTTATTCAACCTGGAGGGAGGTGGGCAGTGGACTCCCTCAGGGTCCTCAGGCCTGTACTTTTCAATTTCTTTACCAGTGACTTGAACGAGGGGGTAAAAAGCACCCTGTTCAAATTCGCAGATGACACTAAGATTTGGGGCGAGGTGGGCATGCTAGGAGCTCCCAGGACAGGATACTAACTGGACCTGGACAGGTTACAGGGGTGGGTGAATGTGAATAGCATAGGATTCAATCCTAACAAGTGCAGAGCACTGCACTTGGGCAGGAAGAACCAGCAGCATACCTATAGTCTGGGGAACTCCCTTCTTGAAAGCACAGTGGCAGAAAGAGATCTTGGCGTCATTATCGATTCTAAAATGAACATGGGCTACCAATGTGAGGATGCAGTCAGGAAGGCTAACTACACCTTGTCATATATCCACAGATGTATCACGAGTAGGTCCAAGGGGGTGATCCTCCCCCTCTATACGACACTGGTCAGGCCACAGCTGAAGAACTGTGTCCAGTTCTGGGTGCAAAACTTCAGGAGGGATGTGGACAACATGGAGAGGGTCCAGAAGAGGGCCACTTGCATGATCAGGGGGCAGCAAGGCAGGCCCTACAAGGAGAAGCTAATGGACCTGGACCTGTTCAGCCTGCACAAGAGAAGGCTGAGAAAGGACCTTGTGGCTGTCTATAAACTTATCAGCAGGGATCAGAGGGGATTGGGTGAGACCCTGTTCCCCCGAGCACCTCCCAGAGTAACAAGGAATAACGGCCACAAGTTGATTGAGAGTAGGTTCAGGCTAGACATCAGGAGGCGCTACTTCACAGTCAGGGCAGCCAGGATCTGGAACCAGCTTCCAAGGGAAGTGGTGCTGGCTCCTACTTTAGGGGTCTTTAAAAGGAGGCTCGATAATTACCTGATTGGGGTCATATGACCTTAACTTTGTGGGGGTCATATGAGCCCAGTATTCTTTCCTGCCCAGTGCAGGAGGTCAGACTTGATGATCTGCTCAGGTCCCCACCAAGTCTACATCTATGAATCTAAGAGCATGTGGAGCCAAATCCTATTCCTAGGATTGGGGATCTAAGTGGATTTATGCGCCTGATTTTGATTCTGTTCTACCCTGCTCCCACCTCCTGGTTTGGAGTAGCAACCAGTAGCAAATTGCCTGTCAAGAATGGTGTGAGGGGTGGGCAGGGACAGAGCCCCGCATCTGGTCCCATGCCCCCCACTCTTTTGCTCCAAGTCCAGGCCCACTCTACCCCCTGACCTGGTCCATGTCTGGCCCTGCTCCACCCTTCCCCCCACTGCCACTTTGAGTCCGGCCCCACTCCACCCCTGCTCCGTTTCAGGTCCAACCCCACT
>NW_017729002.1:19677845-19685888 GCF_001723915.1 Gavialis gangeticus
CTTCTCAAGGGCCTGGCTGGGCCCGCCTGCTGGCAGTGCCTCCCCCCATGTCTGCTTCTCCCTCTCTCTTCTCTTGCCCTTTCTGTCTCCTCTCTCTTCTTCTCTCTCTCTTCCCTCTCCTCTCTCTCTTCTCTCGCTCTTCCCTCTTCTTCTCTCTCTTCTCTCTCCCCTCTTCTCTCTCTTTCTCTCTCTTTTCTCTCTCTTCTCTTCCCCCAGCCCTGCCACTCTGTGTCGGGCCCCACTCTATCCCCCACTGCTGCTCGGCATCTGCCTCGCCCATGTCTGCCTCCCTCCCTCCCTGCCCTCTGCCTCCCCCTCCCTACCGGCTGTTCTGGGGGGCGGTGCAGAAGCACTGCCACCATGACCCCGCTCTTAGCCCTCAGGCAGGCAGGTGTGGGGAAGCCCAGCTGCTCAGCTGGCCAGGGTGTGTTCACCACCTCCACAAACTCCCCCAGCAGCAGCTGAAACTTGGGCTCGCGGAGCCCAGGCCACACAGCCAACTGCGACCCACCCTCTTGGTGGCACATGCTCAGTCACCCAAAAGTGTTACAGACAGACAGACAGAGCCTTTTTTTATATTAGAATTATCTGATCCCTCAGGCTGAATCACAAAAGAGTAGCAAGGAGAAGGAGGAGGAGGACTCACCCAACTTTTCCATTAATGCTTTTTTTAGGGACTCAAGCAGGGAGTTGAGATGCCTAAGTCCACTTCAGTACCTAAAAATGAAACACAATCTGGTGCCTGATCAAAAGTTTCCTGACAGAGCAGCTTTGCATTGGACAAGCCTGAGTGGATGAAATTGCGTTTCATGCGAAAATGATTGTTTCATTCAAATGTTGGCTGAAAAATTATGGAAAGGTTTAAGGTTGAACCTTTATGATATGATCAATCTTCATTGACTATAATTTGCAGATTGATCTTTTTCTCTCACTGTCTACATCAGCGTTGCAATGGTTTGCAGTGTGGGGGCTGCTTTAGTGGAGCCTATCTCCAAGTACTTGCTTCTTCCAACTTAGCCCACATCACCAGAATCAGAGCTGAAGCCAGAGTCACCACATTCCTTTGCAGTGATGCCACTGCTGTTTCTCTCCACCACCCAGGCAACACTCCCCACATTGAGTCACCACCAAAGACCCTTGCCATGAAATCACTGAAGAAGTTCCTCAACTCCATGGGCCAGATAAAATGGCTTCACAAGCCAGATCTTGCCTGTGGACTTTAAATTGCCAGCTTCTGGTCTACCTGAAGCTCTTGGATTGTCTCCAAATGCAATACTTCAATAAGGATTTAAGGATATTCCCTATGCAAAATGACTACCCTAGCTTCCAAGCTTCAACTGCACAGCAGTGGGGGGGGGGGGAAGGAGGGGTCTAGGAAAGCATCTGACAGTAGGAGAAGGAGCTGTTTCATCATCTCTGTCAAGAGAGCCTCTCCCCAAAGAGAAAGCAGGAACCACAATCAGATCTGCCAGTTACTGGGGGATAGGAATGCCCCATGACCAGGGTTGCAGCCAAGGACCAAGAGGAGAGCAGAGTGCAAGGGGGTGTGAAATGTCCCCAGATTGCAGAACTTGCTTTGCCCAGGTGTAATAGTGCTGCAGGGTGCAGAAGAAGGGTGAATCAGTGCCTGCTGCCATCTGTGAGGGGTTGCAGAGGGCACGGAAGAGGCTCTAGTGAGCACTGGGCTCAATGGCATGTGTCTAATCAAAGAGACTGGTGGCCATTCGCAGAGAAAGACCCTCAGTACTAAGGATTTGTGGGACTTAGGACCCGCTCTGCACCCCTCCACAATGACATTGACACTTGGGGGCAGCCAGCTAAGGGACAGGTTAGATAAGCCATCACCTCACTGCTTTCTCCTCCGCTCTTGTCCTCTCCCCTTCCAGTAAATGCCAAACTGCTATAGGCCCCACAGGTTGGATCCAGTGCTGTGGCACAAATTCAGAGACACACTCACCCAGGCACATGCTGCAGACAGTCAAAGGAGCACAAAATGGTTAAAAAATCGTCCCTCAGCTAATGGGCCACAGAAAGGCAGCATGGCAGACAGAAATCTGGGCAGCAATGGGAAAAGGAGAATCTACCAACCCAGAGAACAGAACAGAACACTGGGGCCCCTGGGAGATACCTAATGAGTTTTCAGAAGGACAGAACAACAAAGCAGGGGCTCTTCTTGTTGAAAGAAGACATAGAAACAGGGAGTCAGGGGGCCTGCAGTTCAGGGGCCTTCCCTGAACCAGGAGGGAAAATCTAGGCAGCCTGAAGCCAAGAGGATTTTTCAGATTAGCAAGTGTAAACCAAGACACATTTCCTCATCTCTGGTTCTGCCAGGAAGCACTCGGGAAAGCAGGCTTGGTCATTTCACCAGAGTAATGGGACTCCACCCCCACCCTCAGCACAGCTGCTCATCAGAACTCAATAAAAACCCATTAGCTTTATTGTGGTATCAGTGGAGAGTGGGACTGAATAGCTGGGTCACAAATTCTGCATGGCTCCTGGTGCTGTGCCAACAGATTTCATGCCCTGTCATTCTTATAGTGAAGATTTGGGGTGCAGAGCAGTATAAGCAGCATCTCAGTCTGTGAATGGTTCTGTGTTTGGAGCTTCTCTGGAGTGTCAGTAAAAAAGGGTTGAAATGGGCTCATTGAGAAAGAGCTTGGTTGTCACAGGGATAGACCTCCATGAAGGGTCTGTCTCCCCATGGAAGGGATACCTCCCTCTCGCCCACTATGCCTTAGTTGTTACAATAAAGATAAGGAGGAGTCAATGGTGTAATTTGGGGTGCCCAATGTGGTTACTCATGATGCGATGTCACAGTGATGTGGGGCTCTGCCTTGCCTACACCCCATCCACACTCCAGCCGCGTTGTTGCCAGGTACGTGTGACTCTCTTGGTTAGCGATGTGTCTCAACTGCTATCAATGGGATATCATCTCACCAGAACCCAGGCCAGGAAACAATCAAAGCAAGTAATGATCCCCAAAATGATGTGTCCCTATGGATGAACTGGGTTGCCCTTTTTCTCAGGCCCAACCACTTCCAGGAGCCCAATGCCTCTCAGGCTGGGGATACACCCCAAGTCTTCCTGGTCTTAATGATTCCTCCTGTCCTTACCTCAGGTCAGGCTGGTCTGGTGTATTGAATCAGCATGCCTTCAAGTTCAGGGCCTTCCCTGCAGGTCCCTTGAATCCCTGGCTCAACTGGGGCTCCCTGCCCCTTCTTTGCCCTGGCTTTTCCTCCCAAGGCCCTTTCCCAGGGGTAAGCATGGGAACCAGACTCCTTCCGGCATCCCCGTCTCCCACTCTCTCTCCTTCTGCCAGGTCCATGCCTTCTTTAAACTTCCCAGTTTAGTGCAGCCCTTGTATGTCAGCCACCGGGCAACTGCTCAGCCGGATGACATAAGAGCTAATAAAATGCTGCAATGGTGGAGTTTGGCACTCCCCATCTGTCTGCCACACCCCTGCAGGTAAATCTATCTGGAGCCCTGTCTTTGCTTTTGTTGGGTTTGGCACATCTTCAGTCTGTGCCCAGGCAGGCAAAAATCTAGGCCATTTACTAGACCAATGATTTTTAACCAGGATGCCAGGGCATCCTAGTATGGCAAGATCTTTTGAAGGGTGTCATGAGGTGTGAGGAGATAAGTGAGCTGTGAGGAGACGTTGATAAACTAAGCAGAAAGCGCAGGCTCTGGCTTATCTGTGCCTGGACAAAACTTCATCACCACTGCCAGACCCTTCTGCAAAGAGGCAAGCACTGTAATCTATAAATTAGTTTTTGAAGTTGGGTGTCACTCAATTCACAGATGTTATGGAGGGGCCTTGAGACTAGAAAGTTGAGAATCACTGTGCTAGACCAGTGTTTCCCAACCTTTTCCAACCCAAGACACACGTGCATTAATAAAAATGTTCCATGATGCACCTGTTAAGACATTCCCCATCCCCAGACGTACGAGCTCAATCTGGCTCATTGCTATAGCAAAATTCCATGGCACAGCTGCTCAGAGACTCATGAATTGTGCATCCCCCACAGTCAACACATATGTAGTAGATTAATTTCCTTCTGCTTAGCTGGTTCTCTCTCCTCCCCCCTCCCCCAGCCAACACAAGTCTCCTGTGAATATCTCATTGATGCAGCTTATTGGTTAGCACTAGGCAGCTGGAGAACTTTCTTCTCATTATTTCAAAATTCTTGTGGCACACCTGGGAGTTCTTCGCAGCACATTGGTTGAAAAGCACTGTACTAGACAGACGAGGGTTGCCTTGGAAAGGAGGATGGGTAGGAATCTTCACAGGCAGGAAGGGTCCTACAGTGCTTCCTTGTAGCTGAGCATGCTTACCTGGAACCCAGAATGCCGCCACCTCTTCAAGACTCATAGATTTCATAGACATTAGGGGTGGAAGGGACCTCAGAAGATCATCGAGTCCAGCCCCCCACCCAAAGGACAGGAAGTCAGCTGGGGTCATAGGATCCCAGCAAGATAAGCATCCTATTTGCTCTTGAAGGTGTTCAATGTAGGTGCTTGAACCACCTCCAATGGCAGGCTGTTCCAGACCTTGGGGCCTCGGGCAGTAAAGAAATTCTTCCTTATGTCCAGCCTGAAAAGGTCTTGCGGTAGTTTATAACTATTCAACCTTGTTATCCCATGGGGTGCTCTGGTGAACAAACGTTCCCCCAGGTACTGGTGAACACCCCTGATAAACTTATAGGTGGCCATCAGATCGCCCCTGAGTCTGTGCTTTTCCAAGCTAAAGAGCCCCATGGCTCTCAGCCTGCCATCGTAAGGTCTGTTTGACTCATCCCAAATTCCCACTGATCCTGCAGGTCTGCTCTACTGTGGGCATGCTGATATTGCACAGGAGAGCACAGCCCCATCCTGCAGCAGGGAAAGGCTCAGAGAGCCCAGGGGCCAGATAGCATGGGCAGGATGCCGAAGGAGCTGCTGGGTGCTTCCTGAAGGCTAAGTGCACTGAGCTGTCTTGTTACTGGGCATTCTCACCTAGGGATGGTCCTTTGGGAGGAGCTGAGAGTGAGGGGCTTGGTCAAGGGCATGGGTGTTGGGCAGGAAACCTCTCTCAATGGGATGTATGGCTTCCACACAGATGAGTTCCTGATGAACTGGAGACACCTTCTGGACAGCAGGATGGTTTAGGGACAGGAAATCCTCCATCTGCGCAGAGATCTAGATGAGATGACCCTGGAGGTTCCTCCCAACTTGTTGATTCCACTGTTCTAAAAAGCCCTGCAGTGTCTGGGAGGAGGCAATGGTGAAATCTTTGGGACTCTCCTGAATGGTGGGCTGCTGTAGTAGGAGCAGACAACCGGAGTGTGCAGGACGTTGGATGTCTGCAGCCCTTAGACCAACCGCATCTCCTGAAAACATTCCCCTGGAGCAGAGCAACTTTCCCCAGGAAGCAGCACCTTACTAATGTACAACTGGGATTGGGTCAGTTCCCCTGAGACATCCCAGTTAAGTGCATCCACGCTCAGTGAAATGGACTCCATCCACTGCTGTGAGCAGTGGTGCAGTGCTAGAGCCCACATCAGCATTACGAAGTACTCTGAGGAGCCAACTGGCTGGGTAGAAACCATTGTATCAGGTTTAGTTTCTCTACATACTGCATTATCTTTCCTGTCTTCAGTCATACATCAAGCCTCTTTCTGTGAGCCCCTCACTGCATATATAGATGCAGTGATGTTTGAACATCACGAAGATGTGGAGGCACTGTGAAGGATTCACTGGCACTCAAGGCCATAATGAACCCTCAGTGCCATTAGCACAGATGCCTTGAGGATGATGTGCTGAATGCAAAGTGGGTAGTTAGCCATGTTAGTCTGAAGTTAGGCAGAAGGCAGGGCAGGCTACAGACCACTTGTTCAGACAGGCATGCGTTTTTGTAGGACACAGCTTACTCCATCTGATGCTGTCAGTGCCATAGCAGTGCACCTGACAAAGTACTTCCATATTAGTCCCTTTAAAGTCTGTGAGATTCATCACCTGAGTAAGGCACAAATGTTTTTCCAGGGTTAGGGATGTAGTGAAAGTCATTAGAGGAAAAGTGCTATACAAGCATCAATGAAATAAAAGTAGAAGATTCAGGGAGACTTTCTTGTTGTGAGCAGCTTTAAGAAGAGGAACATTTGTGGTCTCCAGGTTCAACATTTTCAGGCAGAAATGAAATTTTCAGTTGCATTCTGTCTCTGTGGAAACAAAAAGTGCTTTCTAAGTAGGGATGACAGAACCAACAGGGGGTACAAGTAGAGGGAATGATTTGGGAGAGGCCCCAGATCTGTGGTTCTTCACCAGGCTGCTGCAAGATCCTTTCCCGGGTGCCAGCAATATGGAACTGCCTCATGCATCTCTGTTTCCAGGACACACTGGGAAGCAGCAGTGGTGCTGGGATCAAGTTTATCCCCAGGCTTGTCCCAGATCTTTCAAAATCTTTCAGCCATAGAGTCAGGAGCATCAGTGGGCTCCCAGTTCCCTGCAGAGGGAAATACAGTGTGCTATAAAACTGTGGCTACTACAAGACCTAAAAACAGCTAATAGTGACTGGGTAGATAAGACTGGGTATAGCAACTGTGCAATTATCTGGGGTTACTGGAAACCAGTTTAATTATTGAATAAAATAGATTGTGGCTTTTGCCTTTATGTAAAACAGTGACACTTTATGCTAATTTCCTAAGTGTGTGCGCCTTGGTTCCCTGCCTGGAACAGCAGCACTGACTTAGGCTTCAGCATGTGCCCCGTTTCCTCACTTACCCAGGTTGGTGGCTCAGCCATGCCATCTCCCCATAGGTTAGCTGAGGCAGTGCAGTGAAAGCTATTTAGCTATGGACTTTCACTTGATAGATATTTGCAAGAACCATTAGGCTCAAGCGTCTCATTAATTATAATACTATATTATGACTATTCATGAATTTTTTCCTGTTTGTTTTAAAAAAGGTTTTCCAGTCACATTTTTTTATGCACTGTAATAAATACGATATTAACTCGCATATTACATGCAACTTTTTCTTCAAAATCAGCCCTCCAAAATGGGTGCATGTCTTAAGCAGGGAAGCTGATTTTTCTTTGCTGGAATAGGCAGAGTGGAATAGGGCAAGCAGACACAATGACTCATAGCTGCCAAAATGCCTGCTCCTTTGCCCTCCAGTTGCAAGCAGCAAAGGCAGAAGCCAATGTTAACCCTCTCATAGCTGTTGGTGAGGGTGAGTGAGCTGCTGCATGCAGTCTGTAGGATCTTGATGAGTTTTTTGGTGTTGAAATTATGTTTTATTATTTCCAAGAACTTATATGACTTCAATTACCCAGACATCTCATGGGAGGACCACTCAGCAAAATCCGAGTGCTCGCAAGGCTTCCTCTCGTATGTGGATGACCTCTACCTGACTCAAGAAGTCTATGGGCCAATGAGAGGCAAAGTGCTGCTCCACCTGGTACTGGTTACAGGGGATGACCTGCTCAGCAACCTGGTGATCGATGGGAAGCTGAGTGACAGCAAACATGAGCTGATCACCTTCACCATCCGCCGTAAAGCTGGCAAGTCAGTCAGCAACACGGAAGTCCTTGACTTCAGAAAAGCCAATTTTGACAAGCTCAGGATGCTTGTCAATCAGGCCCTAAGGAACCATGACCCCAGGGAGAGGGCAGTTCAAGACGGGTGTTTGGTCCTCAAGGGAGCAATACTGAATGCACAGGCTAAGTCTATTCCATCTCAAAGGAAAGGCAGCAAGAGGGCACAGCAGCCCCCCTGGCTTTCCAGGGACCTCGCAGACCTCCTGAGGCTAAAAAAAAAAGCCTGCAAAGGATGGAGGATGGGATTCATCTCCAAGGAGGATTATTCTGCACTGGTCTAGTCCTGCAGGGAGCAAACCAGGAAAGCCAAGGCTGCAACTGAACTCCAACTAGCTTCGAGCATCAAGGACAATAAAAAGTCCTTTTTCAGATATGTGGGGAGTCGGGAGAAAAGCAAGGGCAACATTGGACCCCTGCTGAACCAGATGGGGCAACTGACAACTGACACCCAGGAAAAAGCCAACCTAT
>NW_017729002.1:19686567-19706309 GCF_001723915.1 Gavialis gangeticus
TTTCAGGCTGGACATAAGGAAGGGTTTCTTTACTGTCCGAGCCCCCAAGGTCTGGAACAGTCTGCCATCAGAGGTGGTTCAAGCAGCTACATTAAACACCTTCAAGAGCAAATTGGGTGCTTATCTTGCTGGGATACTATGGCCCCAGCTGACTTCCTGCATTTGGGCGGGGGGCCGGACTCGATGATCTTCTGAGGTCCCTTCCACCCCTAATGTCTATGAAATCTATGAAATCTTATATATAAAACTTTACAGTAAGGAAGCAACAGTCTTTCTACTATCTTTGGCAGAATCTGGGTCTGAGCTTTGTTGCTGTTCTGAATGCCCCACTTCTTGGACACTAGGTTTCCAAGTGGATTTACTGTACATAACAGTTGCCCATGACTCAGGAAAAATATTTTTTTCTACATTCTGTCTTCAGGAATCAAGGCATACATTTTATTTGGATGTGTGTGGGGAGCAGCAAAGGAAATCTCTCCAAAGAGAAAAGCCCAGTGTTTTATCCATCAATGCATACTTGTTTCTCTTCAAGCAAAGTAAACAACTTGAGATCCAGGTCCCATCTGTCCCACACAGGGGTACTTGCTTCACCTGAGATCTCCCATGCTCTGGGGGATGCAGTTGGCATTCTCTGTAGCGTGTTACCTCCCACCTCCCCACATGCAGGCAGGCTCACTCTTTAAGGCCCACTCAAATGTCACCTGCATCTAGCTTTAGAGTGACCTGAATGCGGGAGAGGTCAGACTCCATAGAAAAGGTTTGGGTTCTTAAAGGGACAGGATGATAAAACTGCAACATGGAGGGGATGATACCTCCATGTTCCAAAATACCAACTGATTCCCCAGAGCTCATGGGGAATCCCAAGCCCAGTAATACCCAGCAATGCCTATCTGGCCAGGTGTATCATGGGTTTTCCTTCTGAGGCAGCAGTCATTAGCTGCTTGCCAGTGGCAGAATAGCAGGGCTGGAGGGCTGCTCCTGTTCATTATGGCAAGCCACACGTGCCCACATCAGAAGAAGAGAATAGGGTGAGATTGTTTTTTAGGCCTTATGTATGTATAAGACAAGGATAAGCATTCAATTACCTTCCAGTCAGCCATGCTGAGATCTCAGCACACGAAGGAGAAGGGAGGATGTGGAGCTTACAGGATCCTGTTCCTAATAATCTGTCTGTTGAACTGACACCCACCTAGTATCCCTTCACCCTGCCACCCATCTCTCTCCTTGCTCCCCTTGGCCTGAACCTCCCCAATTCCTCCACCTTCTCCTACTAGCCATTCTTATTTAGCCCATTCCCCTATACAGTCCTTCTTCCCTCACCCCAGTCACAAGCCCCTCTCCCTATATCCTCTCCCCACCCCAGCAAGCATTCATAAGTGTAATGTATTGTGTTTCAGAAAGATAATGGAGTCCTTTCTGAATCACTGCTGCACTCAGAAGAAAAAGATCCTTTGACAGAAGCAGATCATAGCAGCATGTCTTCAGACCATTCTCTGGTTTTGACTGGAGGGGTAAGGTTTGAGTCAACCAGTTCATATGCAAATCCGTTAGCTGAAAACCCTTCAGGCAAGCTTCCTGGACATGCACATGGCAGTACAGCTAATAAATGCCTGTGCAGAAAACCTTATTCTTCCTGTAATAATATTTTCAATAAGGCTTCCCCAGAGGGGTAATGGCAGCAGGCACTCAATGAGGTAAATGTTAAGGAATGAGATGGGGGTGTGATCAGAGCTGTGGTATGGGTCAGAGGGGGAGAGGGCTGTACCTGGGCAACCTGCCACAATGACTGTCAAACTGAATTGCTAACCCTACCCTGCTGCTTCATGAGACACAGTAAATCCAAGATAATCCAACCAAGCAAGAGCAATTTCTAATGTTTAGAAAGATCACCCCTTAAACAGAAAAGGCTGGTGCTCTGCTCTGATGCATAGCTTTAGATGAGCACAGCACCTTCCATACAAGCTGAGAAGACAAACAGGAGCTAGCCTTCTGAATCAGATACCACTTGAAGGTCAGGCATCAAAGAGAGAGGCAGGCAAAATGTTATAACCCTTACAGTTTCTACTGTTGATGCTCTTGCCACCTATTCTCTTTTCCTTTTAAATATGGTTCAATCTTGGACCTTATCTGCAGTTGAGAAGTATGGTTAGCCACTCAGGGTCCCAACAGGTCTAGAACACCCCCCAGTTTCTCCCCATGCTGCATATGTAGTCCATAGGGTACATGTGATTTGTGATTTAGGCAAAGCTGATAATGAAGCAGACCTCAGTGTGCCAGTCTTAAGTAGGTCTGGGCTAGTGTGGACACAAAATGCAGCATAATACCACCAGCACTGCAAATAATCCTCTTTACACCATTCCACATTGCGCTGCTTAGATGACCTGACTGAATTACACTCTGCAGTATAGTGGCTGGGGTTAAGTTTGCCACAGGCCAGGTCCCCACTGTGTTAGGCACTGCACAGAGAACAAAAGGTCAATCCCTGACTCAAAAAGCCTTTAGAAACTGTGCTCTGTATATTGTATAATTTACTGGAATATTATTTTTCTCACCTTTTTGCCCTAGGAGTACAGAATTCAGTATTAATGCCAGAGGCAGGGACTCTTCTCTGACACTGGATTGGGTTCTGTGTGTGTTTGACACCCAAGCTAGGGGCCACATGTCTGTTTAGATTCTGAAAGGCACTGTGTTCATCCACTGGGGTGTTGTAATATTACCTGCCTTTATACCATGATTGATGTAATCTTCCTCCTGGAAACCTTAATACTTTGTTAGGTCAGCAGACAAGACATGTTGTGGCCTACTGGATAAAGCATCTTACCAAGAGCTAGAAAAGCTGAGGGTCTGCCTTTGCCATTGATTTTCCTTGTCACATATTGGCAAGTCACTTCACCCCTCTCTGTCTCAGCTTTCCCTCTGATCTTCAGAGCCAGAACAGTGTTCCTCAAGTACATATGCAACACTAGTAAGAATGGGACCCTGACCTTGGTTGGGATTTCTTTGTGATCCTAGGGTGCCCCAAGTAGGATAGGGGAGGCTGAGGCCAGCACCTGGGCTGGCCCCAGCAGCCTCACCTGGAGTCCTAGGGGCCTTTTGGGGCTCCAGCAGCAGCAATCCAAGCACATGTAGCCTGGCTGGCAGCCTGAGCATGGCTCTGGCTGGCCAGGCTCCAGTTTTGAGCAGTGCATGCTGCCATCATGTGCACAGCCCCACTTTTTTTACTGCAGGTTTTCTTGGCACTGGGATCTCCCGGTAAAAAAAACCCAACTATACTGCAAATTAGCAGTGTGGCAAATTAAGTTTGTGGCACACTGCAAATTAGCAGTGTGGCAAAGGCATGTGCGGTTTGCGGCGCGGCACACAGGTTTGCAGCAGTGCAAACAAGGCTGGTGCGAATAGGAAACTATTTGATTCAGATTCAGCCAGTTCAGATGCCAGAGATTTGATTTGGAGATCCAAATCATTTTCCCAATTCGATTCAGCTGAATCGCTTCGGAAGATTTGGAGCCGATTTGGAGCCGATTCGGCTCTTTGGCCATAGAGTATAATGGGGAATCAATGAAATATCTATAACTTTGTTGTCTTTTGGCTGATTCAGATGAAACTTACAGGGATGGTAGCCTCTTCTGGGAGCATGATATATGCCAAGCTTCAAGGTGATAGGTGCAGGGGGTTTTGGGAAACTTCACCTCAAAGTCCTGAAAGCAAAACTCATGTCACGTGTGTGTTAAGCCACAGTGGGGTGAAAACTGCAGGGATGGTAGCTCTTGCTGGGGCAACAAAGTCTGCCAAGTTTCAAGGAGATAGGTGCAGGGGGTTGGGGGAAACTGCACCCCAAGTTCTTGAAAGCAAAACTCATGTCACGTGCACGTGTTAAACCACAGCGGAATTAAAACTGCAGGCATGCTAGCCCCTGCTGAGGCCACAAAGCCTGCCAAGTTTCAAGGAGATCGGTGCAGGGGTTCTGGGTTCTGGGGCCCTGCACCTCTAGCTGCTGACAGGCAAAACTCATGTCACGGATGCTTGTGCAACTGTGTCTGTTTGGGGGCATGGGGAGAGGGTGGAAACTACTGCAGGCCTGGCTGCGAGGTCCTGCTGCGGCCACAAAGCCTGCCACCTGTTAAGGAGATAGGTGCAGGGGGCTCTGGGGCCCTGCACCCCTAGCTGCTGACAGACAAAACTCATGACATGGGTGCTTGTGCAACTGACTGTCTCTTGTCTTGGGGCAGAAGTGATTCCTGGCTCTGTATTGATTCTTTCCTTTCCTTAGATTGTGGTTTTGTAGGTGTTAATCCTTGCTTATTAACTTGTTATCCTTACTAGCAACTGTGTATTGAGCTGGTCCATGAATGAATCATGACTGACTGGTAACATAGTAGCTCCTTAACAGCTGTCAGGCTTCATGGCAGCAGCAGGGCCTAGCAGCCAGGCCTGCAGTAGTTTCCACCCCACCCCCACCCCCGTGCCCCAAGACAGACATGCTCCAAGGCACATGTCATGCTCTCAGCAGAAGCTACCATCCCTGCAAGTTTATTTCATTGATTCCCTATTATACCCTATGGCCAAATCTCCGAATCACCGGATCTTTTCCAAATCTTTTCCAAATTGATTTGGTATCTCCAAATTTATTCAGAAAGCCTAAAGCTTCCAGTGATTTGATTCAGATTCGTAGATTCAGCCTCTCCCTAGTTGGCATTAATAGAGCTCCCTTGGGACAAATGTGCAATGCATTGCCCTGTGGGTAGCTCAGTCCAGTTTGACTATGACTTTTATGTTCAGCAGTGTAACTGAGCAGACAGCTGCCTCTCTCCAGGACACAGAGAAGAACCAAGTGGATGAAGTCACTTCTAGGGCCATGCAACATTCCCAACCCCCCATTTTTAGCAAGTGGAAGGAAACAGCTGCATGTCAGGAGCCTGGGCATCAGGTGGGCTAAATTGCTCCAAGCTGCTCTTGGTTACTCAAGTGGGTGTGGCTAGGTCTGGATTAATGCATAGGCAAACTAGGCACATGCCTAGAGCCCTACGTTAAGAATAAGTTATGCTTATTTTACATATTATATTGAAAAAAGTAGGGACCCATGAGTTCATCTGCCCAGGGCCCACTAAAGGATTAATTTGGCCCTGGTTGTGACTGCCAGCCTAATTGCCCAACACGTGTAGATGCCAAGACATTTACTGTGGAGCTAATTAGTCAACTGCAGTAAATGTCTTGTGTAGACATGCCTTCTGGGCGCATCCAGATGAGTGTGCACGTGCATTTGCGGTGCCTCAAACCTGTTTGAGGTGATGCAAACAGTATGCGAAGCATGTGCAACTATTCACCATGCTGCAAATTTGTAGTGTGGTGCCAAAATTTGATATCAGGAACTCCTGCTATCAAAAAAAGTGCTGCAAAAAAAAGTGACACAGAGCAGCATATGCTCCAGGAGCATACACTAGAGCAACTGAGGCTGGGTCCTCTAGGGAGACATTCTGGCTGCTGAACAGAGCATTTCAACTGCTTTAGGTGTTCCCCCAGTTCCTCCAACATGCCAGGAGCCAGTAGGAGTGGAGAAATGGCAGTTTCTCTGAAGCAGGGCATTTTGCTCTGCACCAAACCCCATGTGAAGGGGCATGTGCAGCTGCTAATTTTGCCACAGCAAATGCACACCTCTACACGTGGGGATGCACCCTCTGAGGCTAGGTGCACGCAGGGATAGCACACATTGGCCTATGTTAGTCCCTTTCAATCTGTTTTTCCCTCCTTCTCCTGCTCCATGGTCTCTGTGGCAACTGCTTTGTAGGAATAAATTGGGAGGAGGAGGGAAGCATATTTATTGGACCTAATTCCAGGTTCATGTTCATGATCTAATTAGAGGCTGGAGAAAAAGGGGCGGTGGGAAAGGACACAGACTGTTTCAAGTGGGAGACCACAAGGGATGTTTCCCTATGAAACTGATAGGGAGAATGATGGATGGTGGAGAGGGAAGTGGATGAGAAATACCTTGACTTTAGTAAGGCTTTTGACACTGTGTCCCATGACATTCTGATTAATAATCTAAGGAAATACAGGCTAGATGAAGGTATTGTAAGGTAGGTACATAACTGGTTGGATCATCATCACATTCAATGAGTAGTCATCAAAAACACTTTTACACATGCTCTGGGAGTTGGGGTGGGGGAGGCAGGGAGGAGGCAGTGCTTTAATTAAACCAGCTGCAAGAGCTGTAGTGTCTTGTGTATCAGCATCCCCAAGCTTCAAAACGGCAGCAGGGTGCTTGAACTAATGCTTATTCGATGACGTTGATACATGAGATGCAGAGGCTGGCTGGAGCGCAATAATTACCACACTGCAGCAGACTCAATTGATTGAGTCTGCTCTGACACACTGTAATTACAGTGCGTCAAAGTAGTCTCTACACTCATGTCCAGGCACCCCAATAGCTCACTATTAAGTGGCATTCCCCAAGGGCCTGTGCTGGATCTAGTATGGTTTATCTTCATTAACTAGTTAAATGATGGGATCTCATGCACACTGCAAATTTGCAGATGATACCAAACACCCCTCAGAGTCCTGCAGGATGACCTCCCCTGCCTTTCTTCCAAAGCCCAGACCCATAGCTTTACAGAGCTGTGGATGTGGCATGCTTCATTTGGAAGGGTCATCTTCCATACCCAAAGAAACCACATAACACATCAAACTGGCTATTACAACCATATACATAAAGAATCAGGGAAAGTTGCCAAAGTGCTCTGGGGTAGGCCTGAGTCCATCTGACCTATTACCCAGAGCCTTTTTGTGACAGAGAATCCACTACTACATTCTGGCTTCCCTTGATGTGTTTGACGGTTAAGTTGAACTCCTGCAGCTGCGAAGCCCATCTTTGAAGCTTGGTGTTGGTGTTCTACATTGTCTGTAGCCACTGAAATGGGGCACGGTCTGATAGGACCACAAACTACTGTCCCCATAGATAGGGCCTCAGCTTGTTCAGCACCCGGATGATTGCCAAACACTCCTTCTGTATAGATGATAGGTTCCATTCATGGGGAAACAACTTCTGGCTGAAGTACGCACAGCTCCAAATCTGGTGTCTGATGCATCAGTGGCTATGCATAAGGGCTTATCATAGTCTGGTGCCCTTAAAGTCGGCTGTTTGATCAGGGCATCCTTCAGGGTGTCAAACGCTTATTGACATTCTTGCTTCCACACTACCCAATCAGGGTTGTCCTTTTTTGTCAGCTCATGTAAGGGAGCGGTGATTGCCCCAAAGTCAGGGACAAACTTTCTGTAATATCCAGCCAGACCAAGGAAGGCTCTCACCTGCTTCTTAGTTTGTGGGGGTGGCCAGTTTCTAATGGCCTTGATCTTGTCCCACATGGGAGCAATCATGCCTTCACCCACACAGTGTCCCAAATACACCACTTCAGATAGTGCCAACTGGTACTTCTTTGCTTTCACTGTAAGTCCAGCCATCTTGATCCTATCTAACACTGTAGTTAGATGAATCAGGTGCAATTCAAAGTCTTGCTGTAGATGACTGTAACTTTCCATGCCTCTCCCCCAAGCGTCACACGTTTGGGTTCTTCATGAACCTTGCTGTGGCTTCTTGGGCTGCATGGCCAAGCTATTAGAAGTGGCCTTGGGTCAGTTTCCCAGGGGTCTCACCTGCCATGTCTTTGATGATAAGTAGTTTTCTATCAGGAGGATGATGTTTGGTCCTGCCTCTCCTAGTATGTTCCCTCAGCTGTCCTCACAGTTATTTCTTCTTGGAGCTCCACCTCCCGTACACCCTGCCTAATGCCAACCATGGTGTTGCTCATCATAGCCAATGCTCTGGCCCTCCCTGGTGCTCGGTTTTTTAGGGGCTGCAGTCATTGGCTACTCGTATCGAGCGTCCCCCCACGGCCCCTCTTTGCTCTGGGCTTACACGGAGCTGGACTCTGCCCAGGCTCCAACCCCACCTTGCCACGTCATTTCAGATGACACTGCTTCCTGTCCCCCCAGCTTCCTTCCTGCCAGGCCTTTTCTCTCAGCACTGGGCATCCACCCAGCCAATCACCCTCAGCACACTTTTATAAAGTACACCCAGGCAGATGCGGGAGCTGTTCCCAGCTCCTCCCAGCTCTGCCATGGGTTTTTCCTTTGATCTTCATCTGCAGCAGCTCCAGCCACCATGGTTTCACTTTCGCCACGATCGGCAGCTGGTACAGCATTCCGCCACTTCTCCCCTGCCTCAGGTAAGTTTCCACCACAATGGCAATGCCATTGATGTTGGCCACTGCAAACTGCTCACATCCTTGTAGCAGGTTATTAATCAGTCTCTGAAAAGAAGTGGGAGTATTGCACATACTGAAAGGTAGATCAGTAAACTCAAACAGTCCCAAAGGTGTGGTAAAAGCAGACTTGGCTATGGCATTCGGATCCAGTGCCATCTGCCAGAACGTTTTGGAGATATTGAGAGTCCAGATGAGCTTGGGTCAGCCCAGAGTATCGAGCAGAGAGTCCAACCTAGGCATAATGTAAGCGTCTGGGGTGGTAATAGTGTTCAGTTTCCTGTACTCCAGACCGGAACCTGATAGTCCCATCTGGCTTCCGCAAGAGTACCACAGGGCTGGCCCAGGGGCTCATCGAAGGCCGTATTACCCCCAGCTCTAGCATATCAGAGAGCTCACACTGTATCTCTTGCATCACCTTCCCATTGCTTGGGGTAGGCCATTGAATGGATAGGGAGATGGCTGCCTGTGTCTACAGTGTATACTGCCAGGTTCATTTTACCTGGTTTGTTTGACAACACCATCTCGAAGTCCTTGAGAGCTGCATGCAGCTTTTCCTTGTCCTGGGACAGCAGATGATCCGGCAGGCAAAGCTCCTCTATTCCTGTCTCTCCTTCCCAGTCAGCCCATAGGACCAGCTTCTCTGGGTCCTCAGGTGATTCTTCCATGGAGGAAATCCAAAATACAATATCACTTCTGTCAAACTAGGGTTTAAACATGTTTACATGTGTGGTGGGCTAGTAGGGGGTGCTCCTGCGTTGAGCCCCCCTCCTCACTGCACCCAACCACCTTCCAGGCTCCGAGTGCCTCCCTGGTGGTACCTCACGTCCAGCCGACCTGTTTCCTGGAGCACACAGGCAAGCCTTGGGGTAATGCCACCACCACCCAGGTTCTGGACTGATCTTGGCCCTGTGACCCATAGGAAACACAGGCCTAGTAGTCCTTGAGGGTACTTGACTCACTGCAAGAACTTGGTATGTTTCCCTCAGTCTGAAGCACGGACAGTGGTCTCCCTTAGTCAGCTGGACCAAGGGGACCCCAAGGTGTAATCTAGACCCTCTCCCAGTAAGTCTCCCACGCTAGGTACAGAGGAGAACTTTACTGGTTACAAGGAATAGGTTTGGAATAGGGTACAGGGTAGAGCAATGTCAGAGAAATTCCTTAGAGCAAACAGTGGCATGGTAGCTTTTGATTACGCATCTGTGTTAATGCAAGCGACATATCTAAATAGATCTCAATTAGCTTACTCACAAGTATCATCCAGAGGCAGGTGTTGATTTCCTCTGGAGGCAAGCAGTTCATTGACCATGAGGTTCAAGAGAGAGTTTCAGACAGTCCAGCTTCTCTGAGAGTTTTCATCATGGCTGCTGCCCCCACAGCAGTTAAGGACTTCTGGCAAGTCCTTAATTTATATAGACCTTATGACCTCATTTACCTGATCCAATGAAGGCCAGAAGTGGTTGGCTGCCAGCCAACCAACTTGAAATGCATCACTGGTTGCCAGGTAGACTGGCAGTGTCTCTAGCCCCCTCTCAGTCATGATGACATTAAAACAATAGGGATTTTAGGCCCCCACCCAGGTGTGTAAGGCCAGTCACACAGGCAGAAGGAGCAGGTTTTTCCCTTTCTCAGGAATGTATCCAGTTCAGGTTACAACTCAGGATTACCTGAAGCCGATGGGACCGGGGGGTGTCTGCCCTCTGCAGTGGCCATGGTAGCCAAATTGTCAGATAGGTCACCAGCCTGATAGTAGAGTTTGGGGAGAGATGGCATTCTTCCACAACATGTACCACCTTAGGCTTTTTGCCTGACCCACTCATGGTCACCACATAAGACACATCATCCAGCTTCTCCAGGACAATATGGAGCTTGCAGCTTGTCTGCCTTTAGTGGCAAGAAAACCATGACCTTACCCCCTGGTTCAAAGGTGTGTGAGTGAGCCCCCTTATCATACCAGGCACTCTGCTTCTCCTGGGCCTGGGCCAGGGAGTCTCACGGCACCTTCATCGTATCAGTTAGCTTTTGGCAAAAGCTTAGCACATATTCTACAACAGATATTTTAAAGGAGGAGATTTTCCCTTCCCACTCCTCTCTCACAAGATCAAGAGGACCCTTGACTCACTTCCCAAACATCAACTCAAATGGCGATAACCCGGTAGACTCCAGGGGTACCTTTCAGTAGACAAAGAGCAAATGTGGAGGTTTCTCATCCCAGTCATTAGGGTTAGAGTCCACATAGGCCTTCAGCATACCCTTCCAGGTCCCATTGAACATCTCTACCAGCCCATCTGTGGGTGATAAGCCGTGGTCTTGAGGTGTTTAACCCCACAGCACTCCCACAGGAACTTCATCACCTCAGCCAGGAAGTTCCCACCCCTATCAGTCAGGATCTCAGAGGGAAAACCCAGCTGGAAGATCTTTGTCAGGACATCAGTAACTACTGGTGCCTTGGTGGAAGCTAAAGCAACTGCCTCCACATACCGTGTCATGAAATCCACAAGAGTCAGGATATATTTCTTGCCTCTATGAGTCTTATGCCTCAGAGGCCCACAATGTTTATTCCCACTCTTCGGAAAGCTTGATCGATGATAGGGAGGGGCTGTAAGAGAGCCGTTCTGGTGGGAGGAAATCTGGTGGTTACACCAGATGACAAAGCTAACCTTTTTAACAATTTCTTTGCCTCCATTTTTTTGAGCAGGGACTAGGGCATCCCCCCCACAGGGATCTCTGACAGACCCAGGGGAGGTGCTGCCAGGCCCGGGTCAGTAAGGACCTAGTCAGGGAACTTCTCGTGGGACTAGACACATTCAAATCAGCAGGTCCTGATGATCTCCACCTCAGAGTGCTGAGGGAATTAGCAGAAGTCATTGCGGGACCCCTGGCACAGCTTTACAAGCACTCGTGGTGCTCTGGCAAGGTGCCAGAGGACTGGAAAAGGGCCAATGTGGCCTTCATTTTCAAAAAAGGGAGGAAGAAGGACTCAGAAAACTACAGGCCCATTAGTCTTGCCTCAGTCGTAGGGAAGCTCTTTGAGAAAATTATCCAGGAGCACATCTAAGAGGGACCAGCAGGGGGGATCATGCTTAGAGGCAACCAACCTGTCAGACCAACCTGGTGGCCTTCTACAACCAGGTCACAAAATCCTTGGATGCAGGTGTCGCAGTGGATGTAGTCTTTCTGACTTTAGGAAGGCCTTCAACACTCTCTCTCACCCCATTCTCATTAAGAAATTAGGTGACTGTGGCGTTGATGCCTACACAGTCAGATGGGTTGCAAATTGGCTGGAGGGCCACACCCAGAGAGTGGTGGTAGATGGGTCTTTTTCGACCTGGAGGGATGTGGGCAGTGGGGTCCCCCAGGGCTCGGTTCTTGGGCCTGCACTGTTCAACATCCTCATCAGCAACTTGGGTGAGGGGGTGAAAAGCAACTTGTTCAAATTTGTGGATGACATTAAGATGTGGGGAGAAGTGGGCATGCTGGAGAAGAGGGACAGGCTACAACTAGATCTGGACAAGTTATGGGGCTGGGTGGATGAGAACAGAATGGGTTTCAAGACTGACAAGTGCAAGGTATTGCACCTGGGGAGGAAGAAACAGCAGCACACCTACACGCTCGGGAACTCCCTTCTCATCAGCACAGAGGCAGAAAAGGATCTTGGAGTCATCATTGATGCCAAGATGAACATGGGCCGGCAGTATGGGGATGCAGTCAGGAAGGCCCACCACACCTTGTCAAGCATCCACAGATGCATCTCGAGCAGGTCCAAGGAGGTGATCCTCCCCCTCTATGCAGCACTGGTCAGGCTGCAGCTGGAGTACTGTGTCCAGTTCTGGGTGCCGCACTTCAGGAGGGATGTGGACAACGTGGAGAGAGTCCACAGGAGGGCCACTGGCATGGTGGGGGCAGCAGGGCAGGCCCTACGAGTGGAGGCTATGGAACCTGAACCTGTTCAACCTCCACAAAAGAAGGCTGAGGGGGGATCTGGTGGCTGTCTACAAACTGGCTAAGGGGGACCAGCAGGCTATGGGAGAGTCCCTGTTCCCATGAGCCCTACCGGGAGTAACAAGGAATAATGGCCATAAGTTGACTGAGAGCAGATTCAGGCTAGATATCAGGAGGTGCTACTTCACAGTCAGGGAGGCTAGGATCTGGAACCAACTTCCAAGGGAAGTGGTGCTTGCTCCTACCCTGGGGGTCTACAGAAGGAGGTTGGATAATCACCTAGCCGGGGTTGTTTGACCCTAGCATTCTTTCCTGCCCATGGCAGGGGGTCAGATTTGTGATCTACTTCGGTCCCTTCCGACCAAACCAACTATGAAACTATGAAACTTTCCCTTGTCCCCACTCTTGCCCATCCACTGGCAAGTCTTACAGGATCTGCAAAAGTCCATCACATTCTGGGATAGCTTGGGCCAATAAAAGTTTGCCAGCAGCCGCTAGTGAGTCCAGCCCTTACCCATGTGACCAGCACAAGGTAAATCATGAGCCATAGATTTACTATTGCCTGAACTTAAGAGGTACCACGAGCTTCCAGGACTCAGCATGGTTTTCAGGCACCCATAACCGTTAAACGAGTCCTTTATCTCAGATCACCTGTTCCCTCTTGTCCAAGGTGAACTTTGTCTCCTGCTCCTGGGCCATCTGCCAGAGTCCCTCCAAGCTGGAGCCCACTAGAACCTCCTGTTTGAACTCCTTCTTCCCAGCTAAGCAATCAGCTAGGAGTTCCAATGCTTCGGCAAGGGGTGCACCCTTCCCCACAGGGATGTCATCTAACTCCCATCCGAGAGTCTCAGTTTCCTCTGTCACTGACTGACCAGGGTCTTCCTTGGGGTGGTCACTTAACTTAACCCCAAGGTTGCCAGTTTCTTCAGTGGCTGGCAGGTGGTCACAGCCAGAAGGAGTCTCTCCCTTCTCCCCCTCTGCCTCCGCAGCCAACTGGGTTACTGGGCCCTGGGAGGTTTCCCTGCCTTCGCCTTCCTGCTCTGTTGGTGAGTCACCACATTAACGCGGTAGGGTTCTAAGAAGCTCCCCCACACCACTCTCAGATACTCCAGTCCTAGAATATCCCTCCCTACCAATATGGGGGCAGGAGCCTCTTTCATCACTCCTAGTTCCATGCACATCCCACAGCCTCTCCACTTGATGGGGAGACAGGCAACCAGTACCTCCAACACCTGGCACCCCACCCCTTCTATGGTAAGGGTCCTTCCCTGGACTATATCCAAGGGTGAAATGAGGTTGGTATTAATCAATAACATACTGGCCCCTGTGTCCAGTTCCCTGATGATGGTTCTCCCATTTACGATTATCTCTGTCCCATGGGAAGCCATCACCTCCTTTAGGTTTGTAATCCTGTAGCAACAGGTACACCCCTCAAAGTGGCTTGGGACTCCCTCCTGACTACTTACAGCTTTGCATGATTGATAGGCTTATTGGTGTTGCTTTGCTTTGGGCAGTAGGACTTGAAGTGGCCAGACTCCCCACAGTTAAAACAACCCTTCCTCTCTGATTTGGGTAGCTTTATCAAATCTAGAGCTGCCCTGCTCTCTGCAGGGGGAGGCCCACCCTCCTGTTTTTGGACTGGCCCTCCCTTCCCCCCTTTTTGGAACCCCTTCAGCTCCTTCCAAAAGTGGGGGGGCCTTCTGTCCAGCCACTCTTGATTTAGCAAGAGCTGCTCCACAATTTTGGTGGCTGCCTTGACTGTTTTGGGGTCCCTATCCTTGACTAGGTGTTTAATCTCCCTGGGGCATATGAAATAGAATTGGGCTAGCACCATAAGTTCTACCATCTCCTCTTTGGTGTTAGCTTTGGCTCTCTCCAACCATTTATGGTATGAATCCCAAAGCTGGGCTCCAAACTTGGTCATATACTTTCCTGGCTGTGGGGTATAATCACAGAACTTTTTCCAGAAGTGATCTGGACCCAGCCTATACCTCTTATGCACAGCCTTTTTAAAGGCATCATAGTCATTTGCTGACCCAGAGGGCAGGCTGTTCAGGACAACAGCCATGTTGCCTGTTACCAGCCCAGCAATATATTTCATGAACTCCTCTTTTCCCAATTTCCATCAATGCACTTAGTTTTTGAAGTTACTCAGGAAAACTTCAGGATCCTCTCTGTCCTTGTATGGGGTGAAGATCAGGGTGTCCACTCTGGGGAGAGCAGCTGGTGCCTGCTGGGGCAAAACAACCATGGTTCCAGCATCTTGCTGCCTCAGTTGTACTGTGAGCTTGAGTTTGCACTTAAGCCTTGAGCATCTTGAGCTCAAGCCTGAGCTTACGCTCCTTGTGCTGGTGCTGTGCCTCTTTGGCCTTCAGTAAACAGATTTCCATCTCCATCTTGTGAATCTCAGCATCCAGCCCTTGGGTCTGGCAGAGAGACTGCTCCTCTGTCTCCCAGATGAGAGTTGGTAGAGATTTTGGGTCCTGGTCATCATCCTGCAGGGCACTCAGCAGGTCCCTTCTTTTTTGCCCCAGTGGTATTTGGAGGGCTCTCCCCTCCAATTCCTTCACCAGCTCATTCACGGACAGGTAGTATTATTTGTCAGGCATCCTAGTTAGCTACTCTATCTCTATCCAGTTGCCCAATACCAAATTAAAGATTTGTTTGCTCAAGGGTTTTCAGTGTCTCTACTTCCTTCCCCAAATTATGCCTTCTAGACAGTAGACAGTGGGATCCCATGCCTACCACCATGTGTGGCAAGCCAGTAGGGGATGCTCACTGCACCTGGCCAAAAACCAAGCTTCAGATGCCTCCCCAGGGGCACCAACTTATGGCCAACCCCCTTCCTGGAGCACACCCTCAAGCCTGGGGTACCACAGCCACCACCCAGACTCAGGTCTTTGTCTGGTTCCTGTGCTGCCCATCCCCCAGCAGGATTAGTTTAAAGCCCAATGGAGCAGGTCAGCCAGTCTGGCTAAGAAGAGCCTCCTACTGAGGGGAGAAAGGTGGAGGCCATCTTTTCCCAGCAGCTTGCTGCCTCCCTCACCAAAGAGCAGGCTGTGGTCATGGAAGCCAAAGCCTTCGTTATGACACCAGCGCCACAGTCTTCCCTGAGTCAGTCAGCTTGACTCCAGTCCCACTCTCTTTCTCTCTCTTGCAGGTACCAGCAGATCCTTTCTCCATGGGACCTTCTCTCGGCCAGAAGACCTGTCCAATGAGTCTCTCCTTTCTCCCTCGCTTCCTTGCTTAGCCAGTCACCATGCTTACCTTCACCCAGTTAGCCAGTCTTATCAGCAATCTGTTCCAGCACTGGGTTTGTCGCTCCTGGTGTCCCCGCTGAATATCTTCATGCCATGCCCCAAGGGGCAAAGGAAAACCCCCTGCCATGGACTTAAATAGCTGCTGGCTCCTAATCAGTCAACATTCACCCCGGGTGCGATCCCCTTCTCAACTGTGTCTACTAAGTAATTAACTTTTCCCTGTCTCTGACTGGACTCTCCCCCGCACTCTCAACTTAGTAACATCAAAGAACAGGGCTGTCTTTACCCTGTTACACCCAGTAACAAAAAAGTGGAGCTTTAGGCATCTTACCAACTAAGCCGTTATAGCTCCTTCTGGTGGTGACAGGTGTCAGAAACCTGACCAGGGAAGCCATTCTCTGTGGGCACCTGACCAGACAGCATGGGGACAACTCACTTAGACCAGTTCATCTCCTGCTTCAGGTTTGCACTGTGGAAAACTAGGAACCTGCTCATAAACGGACACTCAGACCCTACAGTTGAGGACTGTATTAAAATGGGACTAAGTGAAATGTACTAGTAATACAGAAAGACAGAAGAGGATGACAGGAAAGAAATGGCAGACCTCATCTGGTGGAGAAGGTCTGGCATAGACATTTTCAGGATTAGCATCTCTGAGGAGGGCAGTGGGTGGGGGTATGGGTATAGGGATAGGTGCGCGGTTGTGTGGTGCAAACTGTGTAACAGGTTTTTAGCATGCTTTGAACCATAAGGGCCATTTGGCAGAGTGTTGAAGGTGGCATTTTATATATATATATATATATATATATATATATAAAAGTATATATATACTTTTATATATATATATATATATATATATATATATATATATATATATATATATATATATATATATATATATATATATATATATATATATATATATATATATATATATATATATATATATATATATATATATATATATATATATATATATATATATATATATATATATATATATATATATATATATATATATATATATATATATATATATATATATATATATATATATATATATATATATATATATATATATATATATATATATATATATATATATATATATATATATATATATATATATATATATATATATATATATATATATATATATATATATATATATATATATATATATATATATATATATATATATATATATATATATATATATATATATATATATATATATATATATATATATATATATATATATATATATATATATATATATATATATATATATATATATAAAAGTATATATATACTTATTTCTATATATAGAAATAAATATTTTTGCAAAGAAAAAAAGTTGAGCCCTTTTAGCTAGAGTGGAAGAAGCTTTCACTTCGACCATAACAAACCTCTGTGTGTGTGTCTGTGTGTGTCTGTGTGTCTGTGATTGGCTCACAGAGAAGATAAAGGATCTACTACTGCTGATAGCTTCAGGAGAAACTTTTACTTCAAGCAGTCAAACTCTGTGTTTTCTGACCAGCAGGAACAGTTTTCTAGTTTTTGGTATGCTTGTGGTTGGTGGTTTGCCTAAAGCGCATGGGTTAGGTACACACTACCCTCAATTAGTTGACTCCAGTATCTCCATAGCCTCTAAGGCAGATGTTACATGTGCTCTATTGTTGCTGATGCAGTAGGTGCTGGTGGGCAAAAAGATTGAGAAAACCCAATAAAAAACAAAGATAATCCAAGCACAGGATTGCCCACAGGAAATGAACCAACTCCTACCACATCTACCTAATGCATACCTGCTTGCATCCACTGATCCTGCTGATGAGTCACTTGGTACAATCAGGCCTAAACTCCTTTGGCTTCTCTCACCAAGATCAAGTGCCCACCAGGACTAGGTGTGACCTCATGCCCCAGGAACAGCTGATAGGGCAGGAGGTCCAGGTTGGTGAATATCAGCTTGGAAGGAGAATGGAAGGCAGGGTTTATGATGCCCCAACTTGCTGCCAGACTGAGTCAGACTCAACCTTTCTTTCTGAATATTTTTCAGCAGCATATGTGTAAATCTGATGACCTACTTTGCCTTACTGGAGCTTCCTGTCAGGCTACTATATGTCAAACACCATGAAGGACTTACGCAAATGATGAGCTTATTGAATAGTAACCAAGGCATTTTCATTTGCAGGGAGGCATTTGCAAACCACCGTTGAAGACCCAAAGCCAACACTGCAGACGGAGCTCAGCAGAAGTTTGCATGGTGTCACTATGACATGCATTGTTCTGTGCTGCACTGCAAGAACCCAGCAAAGAAGGGAGAGAACTGGCTGGATGTTCCCCTACCCCAGCTGCATTAGCAGAGGTGCATACTAGTTTTTCCTGCACTCCTGATGCTTATACTGTGGTGTTGAGTCAGGAGCTCAATAAATCCAGCCTCATAACATAGGACCAGAAAGGTCATCCTGGGAAGCTGAGTCTTATCCCCTCTGTTACAAACAACCATGCAATATGATACCTTTAATAAACTGACCAGGCTCCCCTTAAACTAATTTGGTTTTTGCTCCCTATTGAGAGGCTGTTCCAGAATATCACTCCTCTGCTTGTTAGAAACCCTTGTCCAATTTCCAGTCTATAAACTGAACCCCAAATCCTTCAGCCCCTCCCAGTACTAACTTCTCTGCTGGTTGTCTCCGGAGAAATGTCATCATGCTGATGGAAAATTAACAAGAAGGTCTGGGAACCAGCAATGGTGAGTGTGAACGACAGGGTAAGAAAGCCATGGACATCAATGGGTGTCTTTCCTTTAAGGTAAGGGGGCTGAGAATCAGAATCAAACCTTGAGACTTTTCTCTATCCCACAGCCTCAGTTTTCCAGTATGTGGATATCATTCACTATGACATTGCCTGACATTGCTGACTAGAAAGTGTGTGAGGTTGAATTAGACTTAGTGACCTGCTCCATTTTTAGAAGCTTTGCTGCCATGCCTATGATGGTCAGGGGTGATTTCCCCTCCTGCCCCCTCCATTAACTGAGAATCATGTGGGCAAAGGTCCTCATAAAGATACAATTATATATCAGAAAGGACACCTTGCCAGCATAGTTTGTGTGCCCACTACCAGGGGTTGCCAGGGTAGCTCTACTAATGTATATTAACAACAGCCAACCCTTTCAAATATTCACCTCTTCATCTTTTCCTGGAATGCTGAAAAACTGTCACAACTTGTAGCTTTCAAAGAAACATGATCAGGGCTAGACAGGAGTTGTCAAATGTGAAGGTTAGAGACATTACAGGAAGTGGTGTTGGTGACGCAGTAGATGATACTCTTCCTCTTGATTCAGCACTGAGCTCAGTCCCCTGCAATGCTAAAAGATGCTGTACTCTAAGAGATGCTGTACTCAGGAAGACATTATCTTTTTGAGCAGATATAAGCCAAAGTTCTGGCTGATGATCCCATGGCACTTGTAAGCCAAAGCAGTGGTGTTAACCGAGGTGTCCAGTTGCTTAGGAAAACAATCTGTTTGTCAACTTCTCAAACAGAAACTAGGGGAACTCTAGCCCTGATATTGAAGTGCATGGTATTGGGTGCTTATATTTGCTTAGATGTTGAGGCTCTTGCTAGAAACAGGCAAAACCAACACTGAGTACGTCACAGTGTTAGAAAAAGAAACTTTTGATCAGATAGGGCATACCAGGAACTCAGTTGTTTTTGTTCATTTTTCTTCCCTGTAGCATTTTCAACTTTTCCTGCTTTGCATTTTTATAGCTCATTCATAGAATCATAGAATCAATGAGTCGGAAGGGACCTAGATGGATCATCTAGTCCGACCCCCTGCCATGGGCAGGAAGGAGCACTGGGGGTAGGAGGGGTCATTCTTTTCCTTTAACATAGATTTGATAGACATTAGGGGCTGGAAGGGACCTCGTGAAATCACTGAGTCCAGCCCCCTGCCAGAAGCAGGAAGTCTGAAGGGATCAAATGATCCCAGCAAGAAAAACATCCAAACACCTTTTGAATGAATCCAGAGCAGGTGCTTGCTAGGGCTGTGCAAAGCTTCAGGTGGTGATTCAATTCAGAGGGGCCGAATCTCCAAATCCGAACCGAATCAGGGGATCAATTTAAAGGTCTAAATCGATTCAAAGCTCTCCGAATCTTTGGGAAAGATTCAGAGAGCTTCCATGATTCGGACAGTCCCCAGTGGCTGCAGCAGGGAGCTGCAGCCGGACTTGGAGCTGGTAAGTACTAGCGGCGGGGGAGGGGGGACTGGGGTAGTGGGGAGAGG
>NW_017729002.1:19706380-19711011 GCF_001723915.1 Gavialis gangeticus
TAAAGGGCCAGAACTGGCCTGGGGACAGTTACCCGTGGGGGACTGGGGCAGCAAGGGGGGGTTGGGGGGCTCATGCAGAACCCCCCATGCAGTGTGGGGCAGTAGGGGTCAGCAGAGATCATCCCCTGTCCAGCAGCACCTGCTGAGTCGGGACTTTTTTTCCCCAAACAGCTGGGAGCTGGGACAGGTGGGGCAGCCATTGGTGGGCTGTGGGGGATGGGCCTGGCTGATTCAGAGAATCAGGATTGGGACAGTAAGTCGAATCACCAAGTCGAATCACTGTCCCCTGAATCGGCTGAATCCGAAGAGAATACTAGCCACTTCGCGCAGGCCTAGTGCTTGCACCACCTCTGGGGCTAGTCTGTTTCAGACCTTGGGCACTCAGACTGTAAAGATTTTCCTTATATCGAGTCTGAATCAGCCTTCTAGAAGTTTGTGGCCATTAGACCTAGTTTTCCCTTGTTCTCCCAGATCCTGATGTACCCCCCTTATATACTTGTAGGCTGCCACCAATTCCCCCCTGAGCCTTCTCTTTGCCAGGCTGAAGAGTTCAGCCTCTCCTTGTAAGACTTGCTCCCTTGGCCTTTGATCATATGAGTGGCTCTCCTCTGGACTCTCTTGAGCTTATCCACATCCCTCCTGAAATGGGGGGCCCAAAATTGGATGCAGTACTCCAGCTGCAGCCTCACCAAGGCCAAATAAAGTGGGAGGATGATGTCCCTGGTTTTCCTTGAGATGCACTGGTGGATACATGCCAGAGTTTGGTTTGCTCTGCTGACCACAGCATCACACTGGTGGCTCATGTTCATCTTGTGGTAAATCAAGACCCCCAAGTCTTTTTCAGTCATGGTGCTAGAGAGTGTAGCACTGCCAAGCCTATAAGAATGATGCTGTTTTTTTCCTCCCAAGGTAAAGTACTCTGCATTTCTGTATATTAAATGCCATCAGGTTTTGGTCCACCCACTTTGCAAGCATGTCCAGGACAGCCTGTATCCCCAGCCTGTCCTCCAGCATGACCACCTTCCCCTGTAGTTTAGTGTCATGCACGAACTTTACCAGTCTGCATCTGACACCCAAACCCAGATCATTAATTAAGATATTTAAGAGTACCAGCCCAAGCATTGAGCCCTGGGGGACTCCACTGGTAACTTTGCATCATGTTGATTTGTTCCCATCAACTAGTACACTTTGGGTCTGACCCCAGAGCCAGTTCCCCAGCCATCAAACCATGAGATGGTCGAGGCCACAGTTCCCCAGCTTGGACATGAGGACATCATGGGAGACCAAGTCAAAGGCCTTCTTGAAATCCAGATAAATTACATCAACCTCATCTCCCTTGTTCAGGCAATGTGTCACCTGGCCATAGAAGATGAGGTTGGTCAGGCAAGACCTTCCAGTAATAAAACTGTGTTGGCTGGCATTCAGTAGGTTGCCTTCCATTAGCCTGTTGTAGATGGATCCCTTGATAATTTTCTCCAAGATCTTTCCAGGGATGGACATCAGACTGATAGGTCAGTAATTCCCTAGATCTTCCTTCCTGAATTTCTTGAAGATTAGGACCAGGTTGGCTCTTTTCCAGTGTTTCCATCCCTGGAAAGATCTTGGAGAAAATTATCAAGGGAACCATCTACAACAGGCTAATGGAAGGCAACCTACTGAATGCCAGCCAACACAGTTTTATTACTGGAAGGTCTTGCCTGACCAACCTCATCTTCTATGGCCAGGTGACACATTGCCTGAACAAGGGAGATGAGGTTGATGTAATTTATCCAAGTCCCACAAGCTTTCAAATACCTTGGCCATAGGGTATGCTATGATGTCCACCAGTTCTTTTAAGATTCTCGGGTGCCCACGGACTTATGGATGTCAAGCCTCTTGAAGTGTTCTTTCACTTGATATATGTCAATTGTGGGTCCATCTCCCAAGCCCCAGATGCTTTGCATCCTGTCTGACAGCATGACTCCCTTGGGTGGGTGGAAAACTGACACAAAGTAATTGTTTAGGAGATTGGCCTTTTCTTGGGTGTCAGATGTCAGCTGCCCCATTTGATCTCTCAGGGGACCAATGTTGCTTTTTTTCTTCCTCTGACTTCCCACATATCTGAAAAACAACTTTTTGTTATCCTTGATTCCAGTGGCTAGCCTGATTTCGGTTACTGCTTTGACTGTTCTGGACCACTTCCTACAGGTACAGGCTAGTGCTGAGTAGTCCTTCTTGGTGATGATTCTAGTTTTCCATCTGGTGTAGGCTTTTCTTTTCAGTTTCAGGAGACCCAGAAATTCCCTGTTGAGCCACGGGGTCTTCCCTGCCCTCTGACTGCATTTCCTGTGGGACACAATGGACTTTCCTTGCACTTTGAGGACTGAGTTCTTTAGGAACAACCATTCTTCATGGACTCCCCTTCCTAGGGGGTAACGCTCCCTTAGTGCCCGACTGACCAGTCTCCTGAGTTTGTGAAAGTCAGCCTTCCCAAAGTTGAGAATTTCTGTTTTACTGAGGGATTTGCCCACCCTGCGTTGGACAGAGAAAGTAATCAGATCATGGTCGTTGTCACCAAGCTTGTCCTCGGTCCTTACTCACCAGATCATCCCCTTTGACCAGAACCAGATCCAGCAGTGCCTCTCCCCTAATTGGCCCGTAGATCTCTTGTGTCAGGTACAGGTCGTCAATGCAGGCAAGAAAGTTATGCGACCAGTCAGACTTGGCCATGTGCTCTTCCCACAAGACGTTTGGGAGGTTGAAGTCTCCCATGATGATCATACATTGGGAATATGTGGCCTCAGCCACAATTCCCTATTGAATTTGAGATCCAGTTCTTCTTCTTGGTTAGGAGGACTGTAATAGACTCATATATCTCCTTCCCCATACTCCCCCGGTATTTTAATCCAGAGGGTCTCAAGATGCCTTCCATGGTTAATGAACTTAGTTTGAAGGGAAGTGTACTGCTCCTTGACATAGAGAGCTACACCCTCACCCCTCTTCCCAACACAATCACCCCTGTAGAGGGTATAGCCTCTATACCTATCAGCCAGTCATAGGAGGAGTCCCACCAGATCTCTGTTATCCCTACAAGGTCTTTATCAGTCAAAATGACCAGCTCCTCTTGCTCGTTATCCAAGCTCCTGGCATTAATATACAGGCAATTCAGTCTGCCATGGGAAGCCCTAGGCTTCCTTATGTGATGGGACGTGAGCTTTCTTGGGCTCTCACCAGAGTGGATTCCCTTGGGCTACCTAAGCTGTTACTACTGTGATTGGCATGACCAGGGTTAGAACTGTTGATTGACTGCTCATCCCACAGTGATCTTAGTTTAAAGCCCTGTCAAGTAGGTCAGCCCTTCTGGTCAAGAAGAGCTTCTTCCCTTTCCAGCTGAGGTGGAGGCCATCCCTTCAAACAGTCTGCTACCTCTCTCACTGAAGTGTGGAGTGTGGTCAAAGCCAAACCCCTCATGATGGCACCATGACTGGAATCTTCTGTTCACCTCACCAATGCATCTATCCCTCCGGGGCCCATGACCCATGACTGGGAGGATCAAGGAAAAAACTACTTGAGCCCCCAGACCCTTGAGCCCAGCCCCCAGTGCTCAGTAGTCACACATGACCTGGTCAGGATTGCTCTGAGCCATGTCATTTGTGCCCACATGGATGAGTAGAATAGGATGGTGGTCCAAGGGCTGGATGAGTTTGGGGATCCTCTCAGTCACATCACAGACATGAGTCCCAGAAAGGCAACAAATCTCATGGGCTACGTGGTTGGGGCTACAGATTGGACCCTCTGTCCCCCTCAGGAGGGAATCACCCATCACGATTACTCTACATCTCCTTCTGGGAGCAGTTGCTGGTGGCCCTCCTTCCTCGCATGTTGGGGCCGGGAGTTTGGCCGACTCAGCTGATGTGAGGGGTTTGAAATGGTTGTGCAGCTCCAGGGGAACGGTCACTGTGGTGCAGTGCCTCCTAGGGCCAGAGACTAACTCCATCCAGGCAACCCCTGGCTGGACCTCATGGCGGCTCTTTATTTCTGCCAAGGTGACATCAGTCGTCAGGTGGAGCGCCTACAAGTAGGTGTCCAGTTCCTGCTCTGCAATTCTAACGGCTTGCAGCCCATTGCACCGTTGCCTGGAGTTCCCTAATCTGGCACTTCAGGGCCTCCACTGTTGAGCACATCCTACAAGGGGATGTGTCAGTGCTCCCAGACCCAATTGCCCGCATCCATGCCAGGCAGCCTCCACAGAAAGCCAGGGGCTCTGTCTGAGTGGTGGCCGGAGGCGTGGGTCCAGCAGGCTCTGTTTGGGTAGAGGCTGGAACTATGGGCTCTGTTTGAACGGAGACCCCCATGGAACCAGAGCAGGGGGTCCAGGTGCAGGGAGGAGCTTCGGGGCACAATGTGTCCCTCCCACCATGGTCCTCGTAGTAGTCTGGCTACTACTGTGCAGACCCTTTCCTTCAGGCTCCCCACCTGGAGCCTCATGGCCCTCCTGCCTGTCCACCTGCACAAACTCCTAGGCTAGTTTGTGTGCCGAGCCTAGAAGTGCATCTGTTTACACGTTCTGTTCACGAGGCTCCGGTTGCTTGGCTCCCTGGGAGGCTGGGCCAAGCAGGAGCCGGGGGGGGGGGGGGGGGGGGGCCCCCCCC
>NW_017729002.1:19711205-19713746 GCF_001723915.1 Gavialis gangeticus
GACCCTCCTCAGCTCCTCTCAGATGCCCACAGCTGTGCTTCTTTCCTCCAAGCACAGGCCCCACCTACCTCCCGGCTGCGCTGGGGGTTGGGGTTGGGATCCGCCAGGGTCCTCTTGGGGGTCCTGCAGCTCACAGGAACACAATGGGCTTCTGCTGGTTCATCTCATTCCGGATCTGGGGACAAACATATTTTTCCATACTGTTTTATCTGTGTTAAACTGGCTGGTTTTAAAAATTTTTTTTTTTTTCACTGTTCAAGATCTTTTCTTTTGGGGATCTGCTCTTTCTCCTCCTCTCATTTTCCTTTTAATATTTTCTCTCTTCCTCCTAGATTCTTCCCCACATTGTTCTTTATCCCTCCCTACTGCTTTTTCCCTCCCCACAAGTTAATTAATGGATCTCTTTAAGACTGGGCTAAAATTGATTCCCTATTCACCCTCCATATACAGGTGCTGAGGTTGCCTGAAAGAGCATAAAGCAAATGTAAACTGTCTTCCTGTAAAAATAGTGGAGCCAACAGACCTGAAGCTCCAAAGTGAGTAATTATTGTTGTCCTATCTGAAATTCACCTACTCTGTCAATGGGGTTCTGTGTATTATTCTGCAGATACTGTTTATGGAGTTGCTATGCATTGCTGTCCTCCTCCACTTTAGAAATGGCTGCATTTCAATGAGTGGAGTGAAGGAACTCTTGCACTTAGTCTGTAAATTGTTTTGGGATCTTTCTGGAAAATGGAGGCTATATAGATGTGTAGTATTGCTACTGCTTGTAGGAAGGATAAGATGCTCCCTTTGAGAATCATTACTCTGTAGACTTCATTTCTTCTTTCTTTGTCTGTACTATTTTTATTCATCATCTTTACATCCTAATACACAGAACTACCTTGGCTGGCTTCCTCTGATAATGGGTAGTGCCAACAAGTGCCCTTATGGACTCACTTCATGAAGCAACACAGTAGAATGGACCAAGGAGTCTGTGGAAAACAAAGCCCTATAGTACTCTTAATAGTAACAAAAGAATCTGAGTCCACCTCCTTCTGACCCATCTGATAACATGAATGATTGCAAAAGCCAAGGAAAGAGGAATCTCCTTAATGTCCAACTGACTACAGAAAAATCAGGTATCAACTGATAAACAGAAATACGTAAATAGGTCAGCAAGGAGTTCATTGTAGAAATGAGCAGGGCTGCCTCTAGGCACCTCTGGCAGCTGCATGAAGCTTTTGCTAACCTGGTCATGTGATACATGAGGTGCTCCCAACTAGGCCTGCAGTGGTAGCAGTACCAACCAAATTCAAGGCACTGTGCTTGCTCTTAAATGCTTCAAGGCCTCTCTGTTTGTAGAGTGCCCAAAGCAGTGAATTATGCAATCAGAGCATCCACAAGGACAGAGTTCTGGGAAAGATTGTGCCTGAGCTACTGGGAAGTCTTGTGGCTCAGCCTGAGGGCCTAGGGCAACTGACATTGAAACTGCATTTCTGTGAAGGCAGAGTAACAGAGTCCAGGAAGTGTGCCAGAAAAGGCAAGGACAGAGTAGTGCTGCAGCCTACTCAGATGATGGGAGACTTAAAACATATGGGCTGGATGTATGGGGTCCAAATGCAGCAGCGTGATGGGGAGCTTCACTGGGGCTGTGACACCTTGTACATCTGAAATGGCATTTTTGTGTTCTTCTGCACTTACTTCTAACTTTCCATGTTTCTAATGGTGAGTATTCATGCTGTTTCTACGCCACGTCCTTGTAGGCCCTGTATGCATTTGCAAAATTGATAAAATTGCTTCTGCTTGTGGGTATATGTCAGTGATTCTCAGCCAGGCTGCCTCAACACCCTGCTGTGCCTTGAGATTCTTTCAGGGGTGCTGCAGGGTATCACATAATGTTAGCACTGTTAGGTGCGCAAATGTGATTTACAGGATAAACCCAAATATTTCAAATAAGAATCCATAGCATTAAAGACAACTGAAACTTTCACGTTCTTTCTGTGTTCTTTGCATTAGAAAAATGTCTTTATTATTGTTTCATAGTAAAAAATGAGCGAAAACTAAGAGTTGGCATGTTTCTCAAGGATGCCTTTGTTGCCCTGAGGGGTCAGGCCAACGCTCAGGATCTCAATATTGCGCTGTTAGACAGGAGGGCGTGGTGTATAACTGTACATGCACACATAAAAATCAATTAAGCACACACTCACTAGGTGCATACACCCCTATTATGCATACACACTCACACTACCAGCTCAGGCATATATGTTCAAAATAATTAGTCTAGGTTCACACATACTACACACACCAAATTTAGACAGAATCAGTTACCAGTTACCAACACCTGCACATTCAATACACATATACGGATTACTAATTCATATACCACACATACACACAATATCTATATCTATAAATATATATGTGTGTATTCACTAATTTACACACATACCACCCACCTACACATACACACAGTAAGTTCCTAAGTTGGGTATTGTGATATGTATATATGTATGTGCTTGGTGTACTTGGGATACCTGGAGAAAGGTTAAGGTAAGAAAG
>NW_017729002.1:19713896-19714278 GCF_001723915.1 Gavialis gangeticus
GTAGACTAGAGGGGCCTGAGCTGAAGATCTGAGGTTCAGGGGTAACTTTAGGTTAATTGATCTTAATTGATTAAAAGACAACGGCCCAAAACCTGCAGAACAGGGAAGTATGCCGGCACAGAGTATGGGACCAGAGCCAGAGCTACAGGGGAGCTGAAAAGGTAGATGGGGAAGGGGGAAAATGGGACTAAGGGAAAGTGTGGGTGTTAAAGAGGGACTCTGGGTGTGGGGAACCAGAGGATGGCTCTGGGGCAGCTAGAGAAGTTGCAGAGAGTGGCAGTAGGTGCTGGAAGCTGGAGAGAACAGCAAAACAGCTAATAGGAGCTGGGAAGCTGGGGTGGGGAGCCTGAAAACAGAGAGAGAGGCAGCAGAAAGTCACAGG
>NW_017729002.1:19714543-19716114 GCF_001723915.1 Gavialis gangeticus
AAATTGTAGGGGGAGGTATGCAGGTAATATTTACCTATCCAGGCTGGAAAGGGGTCCTTGTCCAGTAGATGTTGTCCAGAGGGGGTTGCTGGCAGGGCCTCTGGGGTGGGTAGGTGACGTGAAGCTGGTCTGGTCCTGATGGAAATAGTGTTCTCACCGGGTCTGTCTTCACCGCCTCTCTTTATAGGGGCAGACTGTGTGTGACCCTAGTGACAGGAGGCATGCCCAGGCAAGGGTCAGCCCCTGACATACTGAGCATGTGTGCTCCATGCAAGGATGTGCAGTTTCAGGTGTCTGTAATGGTGAGAGTTGCTGGTTTTGTAGGGTCCTTTGTTTTCTAATGTTCATAATTACAGTTATGGATATGTTATAGATGTTTTATCCAGGTATTACTATAGCAGACTATTTTTAATATGAAAAAACCCTTTTCTTTTGTCTTTAAGCTATAACTAAGAAAGCTAATTTAGACTTATCTCAAGGCTACAACCTCCAAGATGTAGTAAAAGTTATATGAACAACTAATATGCTTAAGGAAACCACAATTTTTACAAAATCACCATCATAAGTATCATAACAGATAGTCTCACAACTCGGCTGTATTCCCTCACCTTTTGTATTTGTTCCCCTTCTATTTTCTTTAACTAATGTTAGATAGAACTAATTAGCAAAACCTATCCTATAAATGCTTAGATTGCTTAAAATATTCTGTGCAATTATTCATGCGTTATTTTATTGGAATGTTGTGGCTAATATTTATTTGGTACCAGTGTTCATTATGGTATTTACAGAGCAAACACAGTATTGGACAGAACCTGAAGGGGTCAACTTTCTTCAGTGAGTCACCTGGCTCTCAAATACACATACTGAGATGTGAGGCAGAACCTGAGAGTCACTAAAGTTTTTTCTGGCCACCCTTGCTCTTTGGATTGGAATGAATGTAATCCCACATACTTAAAAGTGATATGCCAATGAAAAACAGAGGCCTGGGGAAGAGTTCTTTGATACCTGAAAGCTTGCATATGTCTATTCCAATAACTGAGTTTGTCCAATAAAAGATATCATCCACAAGAATTCTTTCCTCAGGCCAATGCAAAGCAAAGTCATGGGGCATTTGTAGACAACATATTAAAGCGGGTTAAATGCCCTTTTGCACTGCTTTAATGGTGTTGCTGTTTCCACAAGTTTGCAAATTCGGCAGAGTATTGCGTGCTAATTCCAGCCGCTAGCAAATTCAGGGATAATGCGCCTCAAATGACTTTGGAGCACAACAAATGACTTTGGAGTGCAGCAAACTAAAACATCTCTGAGGAGTTTTAGTTTGCTACCTTGCAGCCATGGAGGGAATCACTGGGCTCTGTGTGACTCAGGAGCTGTGCAGACAGCCCCAGCAGGCATCCCAGCAGCAGCCCAGTAAGCCAGGCTGCACTGAAGGAAAAAAAAAGTGGGGAGCCTGATCTTTTTTTTTTTCTTCCCTGGAGTCTGCCTGCTTGCCTGAGGTGTGCGGGGGCCTGGTGTTTCCCTCCACAGATGTGGTGCCCCCCCAGGACTGCCCAAGCTGGGTGCCTGAGAGC
>NW_017729002.1:19721114-19725598 GCF_001723915.1 Gavialis gangeticus
GGGCGTCTCCGGGGGGGGCCCGCCACTGCCATGGAGAGAAGCACCAGCCCCCGCCACCCAGCAGCTCAGGGACTGATCGGCTCACTGGCAGCTCACTCTCCCCTCCTCAGTGCCAGAGAGGCAGGTAAGGATCGCACTCTGACACAGGAGTACACACAAGGGGGTTTACTTCGCCCTAAATTGAAGCGGTGTTTTTAAAAAACAACTGCTTCAATTTAAACCCCATGTCATCTACAAATGCCCATAGAGAATGAGCTGGAAGTTACCTCTGCCTGAGTCAGGGTCATCCCTATCCAAACCATCCTATACAAACCATAATGTAACTCTGCATAAGACTACCATCGACCCTGATACAACAGACATAATACCCTAACCTGCCGCAAGTAAAACGGGAACTATGGCAGCCATCATTCTGCTTCTACGAAATATTGTCAATATATGCTCAAGAGATCTCGGATAGAGGACCATGTGTCCACCATTAAAGAGGAAAGCAAAAACCCCCACAGTCCATACCAACCCAACCATGGGGTAAAATGCCTTCCTGACCCAAAATTTGGTGATCAACCCGATCCTGAGCAGAGGAGCAAGACCCAGCAGGAGCACTGGCACACCCCAGTCAAAGTCCACAGCTTTGCCTGTAACCAACACCCAATGCCTCTGAAGAAGGCTTAAAAACACCTTGTCACATGTAGCAGAAAGGGTAGAGGGGAACCAGCAAAGTTCAGATATATCGGAAATACCCATAGTAGAAATACAGGCATAGCTCTGCCTAGATAATTCCTAACCAATGGCTGTCCAATCTCTCTTGAAAACCTTCACTGATGGAGAGTCCGGAGGTTTGTCCATTTGGGTTTCTTTGGGATATATAAAGGAATAAAAGTAGAAATACACAAGAGGTGAGAATTTTTTGTGATATCTTTTATTGGACTACATAACTTGAGCATGGGCACTTGATTCCTAAAAGCTTGTCCTACAGGTCTCCCAACTATGCATTTGTTCCATTAAAAGATATCACAAAAAAATCCTCGCCTCTTGTACGTTGAGAAATTAAATGGATTTTTCTTTTATTTGTATTTTCCATGCAAAATTTAAGTTGAGTTCATGCAAAGTATCTTGTGGGTGATTGAAAAGCGTAAGGAAAAGGAATAAAAGAGGTAGTTATTTGGAATCAAATTGCTTTAATATTATGTTTTTCTTGTTTGTTTGCAACCATTTAACTCAAAGACTAAGGGTCTGATTCTTTCTCCTATCACAGACTTTAAGGCAGAGCTTCTCTGAGCAGGTGGCCTTAGAGCAGCAGGGGTGGGAATTGTTTGGTCTGGAGGGCCACTTATGGAGTTTCAGGAGCTGCTGTGGGCCAGGGGAGGGAGGTGCTGACCCAGCCCGGTGTGGCAGGGAAACAGGGGGGCCAATTGGTGTCCTCACAGAAAAAAAATGGGCAACTGTGGCCTCAACTACAGTACAGTCCAATGGCTAGGGAACTGGCTCTGAGATTGTTACCCAGAGAGTGGTAGTTGATGGAATCAAATCAATAGGGCACTCAGTGACCAGTGGTGTCCCCCAGGGCTCCGTTCTCAGACCTGTACTCTTCAATATCTGTATAAGCAATCTGGACTCTGGTGTCAGAAGCGGACTGGCCAAGTTTGCTGATGACATCAAACTTTGGGGAGGATTATCCACACTTAAGGACAGGCTAGCGATCCAGGCCAGTCTCAACAGGCTTGCAAGGTGGGCGGATGAAAACCTGATGGCATTCAATACAGAAAAATTCAAGGTGCTCCACCTTGGGGGAAAAGAAAAACCCCATCACACTTACAGGCTCAGCAATGCTACACTCACTAGCACCACAACCAAAAGAGACTTGGGGGTCATGACTGACCACAAGATGAACACAAGCCACCAATGTGATACTGCAGCCGGCAAAGCAAACAAAACTCTAGCTTGTATCCATAGATACTTCTCAAGCAAGAGCCAGGATGTTATCCTCCCAATGTACTCAGCCTTGGTGAGGCCACAGCTGGAGTACTGCATCCAATTCTGGGCTCCACAATTCAGGAAGGACATGGAGAAGCTTGAAAGAGTCAGAGGAGAGCCATGTGCATGAGCAGAGGGCAAGAATAGAATAGAGGCTGCAAGCTATAGGACTCTTCAGCCTGGAGAAGTGCAGGCTCAGGGGTGACTTGGTGGCAGCCTATAAGTACAAGAAGAGTGTACATCAGGATCTGGGGGAACGCCTGTTCACCAGAACACCCCAGGGCATGACAAGGCCCAACGGTCACAAACACCTGCAAGACCATTTTAGGCTGGACATAAGGAAAAACTTCTTTACTGTCCGAATCCCCAAGGCCTAGAATAGACTCCCCTGAGAGGTGGTGCAAGCACCTACTCTGGACACTTTCAAGAAACATTTGGATGCTTATCTTGCTGGGATCCTTTGACCCTAGCTGACTTTCGTCCCCCTGGGCAGGGGGCTGGACCCAATGATCTTCCAAGATCCCTTCCAGCCCTAATGTCTGTGAAATCTATGAAATCATCTTTTGGCGCTTGATGGCTTTTTCTGCCTTCAGCACACAGAATTTGATCCAACTAGGCTGGATTTGATTTTGGTTTGTGAAACTAGAATGAAGCCCCTTGGTATAGCAGATTCCAAAACAACTGGGTTTCCACGGCTTCAAAGGGTAGCATGCAATCGGAAGCTGAGCTGTGAAGGAAACAGATTTGTTTCGGGAAGAAGCATTTTCTGTGGACCAAAATACGCACCCTGCACTGCGTGTAAGCAAACAACTCGTTAGAATAACAAACTGTGGTAATAAGATTATCCTTCTAATGGTTGCCATGGTAACCCATTCTCTGAAAATGCAGCTGTAATATCTTGATTTAATCATCATTGAAATAAACAGCAGCTTGAGGCAATTCAATCTGCATAAATTCTCTTGCTAACATGGCTTGCAGCTCAGTTCAGCCTCATATTTAACACATCTTAATAGGGGATCATATTCTGCCATGCAATACTTACATTCATCCTTTTGAAAGCACTGAAGAACTTTTGCAAACAGCTAGTCCAGGCCTGGCCAGCCCATGACATTTGTGCCTCAGGCAGCTTGTGTGCACGTGGCATGCAGCAGACCATGGAGGGGACAGGCAGCACACTGCCACATAGGGGAGGGAGCAGAAAGCAGAGCAGCAGATGAAAGCAGAGCAGCAGATGGAGTAGGGAACACAAGGCAGAAAGCAGACCCGGCAGGGAAGGGGATCCCTGTGGCATTCAGGGAAGGTGCAGGGCTAATTTTGGCACTCAAAAAGGTTGGCCGCCACTGAGCCAGGCAACAAGTTGTGGTCACCTCCAGTGACCAGGTCACAACTGCAGTGACCCTCTGCGGTCCTGCATTCGAGCAGGTGAAGTAACCTGGAGCCTGCTCATCCCAGCACCATTTCAAGGTATCAAGGCCCAGATCCAAAAGGACAGGTGTGGAAACCCATCGGTCTCCGGGACCACTTGAAGCTGGGCCTGTGAATCATGCTCAGTGCAGCGTGCTGGCTTTGTGCGTCAGGGAGACAAGGCAAAACCACGTTTCCCGGCCCAGGCCGGTTTCCCCATGCACTGGATTAAGCCGCGAACTCGCCGCGAGGAACAGGGCTCAGATTTAGTTCAGGGGTTTAACTAGGGGTCGCACACCGGGCGCGGCAGAACAGAAACGCCAGGAACGGCGCGGCGCCAACCGCAGCGCCCTGCCGGCCCCCTCCGCCACGCCCCAAGCCCGGTGCTCCCACGAACCTGAACCCCTGTGGCCCCGCCCCCGGCGCGGCGCGGCGCGGCTCCGCAGCCTGCAGGGACAGAAGGGCGGGGCCAGACTGGGCAGACTCCGCCCCCGCGCACTCCACAGCAGCGCGCTCCCCTCTCCCCTCTTTTTCCCAAGCTCGCGGCCGGGGCCCGACGCGTCATTTGCATACGCGTTGCGTCATGTGGCAGTTGGCCGCCTCTCGGCTTCTTGGATTGGCCCGCCTCCTCGCGGCCCCGGCACCGCCCTGTCGTGGGCGGGGCCTGCAGAGGTTGCTTCCGGCGGGAGGGGCGGTTGGAGGGGAGGGGCGGTGCCGCTCCCCTCCCCCATCGCGCGGAGCCCGAGAGGAAGCGGCGGGGAAGGATGCGTCCGTGGGGCCGGTGGTGACGGCGTGGGGCGAGGCGAGGCGAGGCGAAGGCAATCGCCCGTAGGGCAGGGCGGGACGGGGCGCTGAGGGGGGAGCGCGGGCCTCCAGCGAGGGGCGCCGAGCCCCGCCAAGGGGTGTAGGCCTCTCCCCAGGTGTACGCAGTGCTATTTCGGGCCTCCCTTCCTCGCACCGCACTGCAGCCCAGCCCCAGGGGCGCACAGGAGTTCCCCCCGCCCCCACACACACAATAGAGGGCTCGGACACCGGGCTCCCCCACGACTCGGGCTCCCGACGCTTCCCCACCCCTGTCCCCTGGAGAGGGTGGCGTCTCTGGCCTG
>NW_017729002.1:19730598-19760788 GCF_001723915.1 Gavialis gangeticus
CGTCTCTGGCCTGCTCTTCTGTCCCCCCCACCCCCCCCAGCTCCTCCCCATTCCTTCCAGGGTCTGGGCACCATCTCTGGCCTTCCCCTCTTGCAGCCTTTGCAGCTGGTGCATTGTTAAGACTCTTGTCAAAGCTGAGGTAGAGCTGATGGGGTCCTGAGGCTAGGCCTGGGAGGAGGCAGGACAGTTGTTCGTAGAGGGGACGGATGGCAGGTTGTTTCTAGCTGGATGGGTGGGGAAGTCCCAGTAAAGCTGCCTCGGCCCATGATATGAGCTGGGTGAGACGGCAGACCCAGGAAGGAAATCAACGGAGACCCCTCCAAAGCCGCCATGGTAAGCGAAAGCCACACTGGCCTGTAGGCACGGGGAGGGTGTGACTGTTGCTCACCCTGTGAGTTGTGGGTGGGTTTGGTGGTGCTGCACAGTTTGCTGCATGTGATAGTGGATATGGGCCATGTGGAGGATGGTATGTGTCTTTCTGTGAGGATGTACATTTGTCTGCCTGTGATATAACTGATGATTTGCTAGTAGATTGCTCGTCTTGCAAAGGGTGAGTATTAATATAACACACTTTCATTAAGGATGTTCTAGAGATACAAAGTTGTGTATTCAAAAAAAAAAATGCTTTTGATAACGTAGGGGTTTGTAATGGAAATCTAATGCAACCAAAGTGGTAACCTGTAACAAAGAGCGTTAAAACAGTGACTGCTTTATACAGGAATGCCCCCCTTGTTACCAATCAGCTGATGCTAATACATGTCAGCCCATGTCTGTGGAATGATGCTCCTTGAGTGATTGTGCCCTTAGATAAAAAATAATACTGGCTTCTCAAGTTCACCCACCAAAGAATTGGAATATACTGATTCCCAAATAAAAATCGCTTCCTAAGCACAGAATATTTGGCTAGAATGTGCAGTGACATCCATGTTGATGGATTAACGTGACCTCCCAGAGGCTGGTTCCAGGAGTCCATCCATGAAGATCCTGTTGTAGAATGAAGGCCTACAAAGTTTGCCTCCAGTTGTTTACAAAATTTAAAGCGTAGCTTTTACTTTCAAAAGCAATTCTGTAAAAATGGATTCTTCTTACTCAGCATATTTTCTTGTGTGTATGCAGAATCATGCACTTCCTCTAGTGACAACAGTGAATTTTCCCCATTCTTTGTACCAGTTAGCTCTAGAGTGTCAATAGAGCTCCAGAAGAATGATTGGATCCTGTCCTTTCTGAACATCATGACATTAACTAGTCTTCAATTAGTCTACCTGGTCTTTGAGATTTGTTGTTGTTGTTGTTACATCTATATAATTCAATATTGCTGCAAAGAGGTGATTTAATTTGGTCTATAGAACTTTTGTCCCTGGTGACAATGGACAAGAAGATGATAATCCAGATGGATTCTCAGTCCTCAATACATTTGCCGGGCTTGCTGGGAAAAATAGTGTATTCAAGTTTTAACATGACATCTGTCATTGTGGTATTGGAATGTATTCCAAGAGTACATTAAATAGCATGACTATCAGCTCATGGGGTATAGGTTGTAGCCGTGTTGGTCTAATGACCTAGGCAGACAAGGTTCTTTAGGTAAATCTGATAACTTTTATTAGACCAACTTAAATAGCTGGAAAAATTCTCCTTGGCAAGCTTTTGGGTGTAAATACCCTTTGTCAGGCTGATGATTCCTTCTTCCTTCCTGTCCCTGAGGAAAAGTTACATGTGGATTTTTTTAATACATGGGAAGGAAAAATTTCAGGTAGCCAGCTTAGATCAGCTCAGGACAAAAAGGAGGTTGTTAGTGTAACAGGGTTTGTTGAAGCATCATAGTATTGTATTCTGTAATTTATGGGGGCTGATTTGCTCCATGCCCATGTCAATTGAATTCTGTAGATGAGTTGGGAAGTGGCCTTGCTAATATGTATCCTTTCTACTCATCCACAACCAGGGTGGAATGTAGTCTTCTAGTTGGCAATAAATAGATTTACTATGTACGTTACATAGTTTGGTTAGAGCTTAGCATAAGTGAGGAAACCAGGAGCCCTTCTAAACTGCGTATTGATTAGGCCAGTTGTGAGGGTGCATTTTCAGCCAACCAAGCAATTCCAGGGCTGCACGCATCTGAGTTTTTTCCCGCCAGACACCACAATTTCAACTTTGATTGAGTTTAACTTCACTCAGCTAAACTCCACACATGACCTGAACCTCAGCCAAACACGGGGTTAGCTGTATGACAATGACAAAATTATAGGGATGGCACTTTCATATGCCTTGGACAGTATCTCTCAACCAGGGTGCTGCATCACTCTGGCGTGTCTTGATCTCCTTTTAAGGGTGCCACAGGATGTCATGCTATGTCATGCACGTGAAAACAATTTAACATGCAACACATGTAGTTTATGGCACTGCAAAGAGGTTTGTGGTGCCACAGCGTGCCTGTGCCTGCACATCTGGATCCAGCATCTGTGTTTCCAGGAGAACTTATTCTGTTGCACAATTGGTCATAATTGGAAAAAACTTTTTCTTTACAGTCTCCCTTCCAAAAACAAGGTGTTTTTATTGGGGGGGGGGGGGCGCATTATATATGAGCAGATACATGGGCACAAAGATATTCTCCATTAAATTAGTAGCTAAATTAATCTAGAACAAAGAGTGACATTTCCTACTGTGGGTCCTGAACCTGGTAGATTCACTGTTTCAGAAAGCTAAAGACGTATAGCTATATTTGAAGAGTTGTTTGACTTATGAATATTAGCAAACAGTCGAGAGAAGTACTTGGGCTTTGTGCTCCTGGGTATAAATTGATCACCCCAGATGCCAGACAGGAATTTCCCCTTCCTTCATAGGTGTTAAATGGTAGTACAAATGTAGTACAACTTTTGTCTTCCTCCTTCTGAAGCCTCAGATGTTTGCTTTTGTTAGAAGCCAGAATACTGGCTGTAAGAGTCAAGGCACATCATACAATGGTAAATCCTATTTATAAAAATAGACTCATTTCTTTCTTTGAATAACTTGAATAAAACTCCTGATTTACAAGAAAAATCTTAATGGCTTCTGTGGTGACCCTTCAATTACTTGTGTGTCATCTTCTCCCTCCTTCAGAAGATGTACTTGGGAGGAGCATGGGAGAGAGGATCTCTACAGTATGATAGAAATACAAATCGTATTATTCGACTTGTGAGAGCAAGCATTACTTAACTGGGTTTGAAACCAAAGAGGTTAAACAACAGGGCCAACAGTGGTCATTCTAGATCAGATTTAGGAACACAAGTTTTGTTTTTTTTAATTGGGAAGAATAATATTAGGTTTCAGTGCAAGTTTCTTTGTGTTGTTGCCTCTGAAGGATACTAAGGGAAACCATGCTCTTACGCAGTCTGTTCAGAAATGTTTTATCCAATCTCATGAAACAGACTTGGATGCAACCTGCCTCAATTTTGTTTTTGGCTCTAATAATTAATAGTATCAATTTTAAAATTATTCTGCTGTTTCATAGTTAACTAAATCCAGGAAATAGCCACACTGTCCTGTTTTGAGCTGCAAGCAATGTTCGAGTTTTCAGTAGAGCTAGTTCTAAGGAAAAACAAGGTCAGCTCTTTCAGTCATAAGCATGTGTTTCTTTTTGTGAATTTGTCACATGAGAAATAGCTAATATAAATCATACAACTAGTAAATAAGTCTTATCCTGTATCCATATCCCATATTCTCCTCCCTGTATCTGAAGGGGCATGATGAAAATTGATAGAATTTTGATGTCTGTCAGAGGTAGATACCATTCACCACATAAAATGAGTTAATTTGCCAGGCTCTAGAAAAATCTCTTAAGCACAGGGAAGCTGTCTTTCTTCCTACATGTTTAGATAGCAATATCAAGCATTCTTCTTCTAGCACAGGCCTCAAAATATAGTGTAACATGTTAATGATACTTCAGTATCCTTCACTGCTCTTGGGCAGAAGCTTTATATCTGTTTGGTTCAACCTGTATAGGTTCAATTCTTGAGTGCTGAAAATGTTTCAGATCCTCTGCCATTCACACACAACTCTTTGATGCTACCAGTTGATTGTGATAGTCTTTCCAGTTATGCTGGCACAGGGGCTGGCAATTATTTTGGGTGGAGGTCCACTTACTGAGTTTGGCAAGTCATGAAGCCCTGTACCTTGACAGGTGCCCTGCCCCTGGTTGCCATCTTGGGACCAGAAGTCCCGCCCCAACCTCTGACCTTTGCCACCCACAAGTACTTCTTTCAGCAAGGGGGTTTGCCATCTTGGAACCAGAAAAACACCAAATTATATTCTAAAAACCAAACGTACTACAACATTCATTAATTTCATTTCAAAAAATATTTTTGTCCTGATTTACATGTCTTTGTGTTGTGTACATAGAGGTGATAGTATAGTACCTTAAAATGACTCTTGTATATTGTGGGAGTGTTGGTATAGGTATTTGGGGTGTGGGTGTCTGTGTAGGATTTGTGGGGGGTGGATAGGGATGTGGGTGTGTGGATTTTGTAGGGGGCTGTGAGTGTGCGGAGGGCCAGCTGGGGAGGGTTGTGGCTTTTATGGAGGGGGGGAGGATTTGCCCACAGCCCACCCCCCACAGCAGGCAGAGCCCCCACCAAGTGTGCCTACAAGCCCAGGCTCCACATTCTTGCTGCTCCTGGTTCCAGGGCGCCGGTGCAGGCCCCGTGCTCCCGCTTGCTGCCCCTTTCCCCCCATTTGCCACCACTGCCCTTCTCCTGCCACTTCTGCATCTGCTAGTGCCACAGCAACTGCACTGGGCAGCTCACAAGCAGCAGTGAAGGAGCCACACTGCAGCCTAGCCTGGTGCGGGCTCCCGGGGGCTGCAGCAAAACCTGCCCAGCGACAGTAAGGGAGAGGGGCCACTTCCCCCCAGACCGAGCAGCAGTTTCCACCCAGCTGCTCCTGCTCAGCCCAGATGGGTGAGCCCAGCGCCAGCGCGGGGCCCAGGCTCAGCAGTGGCAGCACGGGACAAACTGGAGGGCAGGCAGGAAAGCAGCAGTGGGGGTAGGGGAGGTGGAAGCGAGCAGCGTGTGGGAGTCCAGAGCCCACGCCGGAGTCCTGGGGCCAGCGCCAGCAGGAGCGCAGGCTGGCAGGGGTGTGTGGAGCCAGGCTGGGCTGCGCCAGCAGGGAGAGGAGGTAGCTGGTCCAGTTCTATAGAGCCTCTCTCCCCTTCCCACTGCCACACTCACTGGTTCAGGTGCTCAGAGCCCACATGGGGTTGCTTGTGCCTGCTCTGTACTGCCACTGCTGCATCGCAGGGCAGCCCAGAGGCAATGGAGATGCAGGAAAGCCCCACATGGGCTCCAGGAGGCTGCATCAGGAAGCACTGGGCACAGCGGGGAGGAGGGGAAGCACTTTTTTCCCATGCTGAGCATCGGTTTGTTCCCTGCCACTACTGCTCAGCCTAGACAGGCAAGTATGGCATCAGGGCTGTGCGCACTGGTCCACACCTGTACCGGGGGGGTGGGGACTGGGAGCGAGCGGGAGCACAGGAGTCAGTGATAGCTGGACAGGCGCACAGGGCTTGCATCAGTGTCCTGGAGGCAGTGCCAGTGGGGCCAAGGGTGGGGCAGCAGGAGTGTGGGGTCCCAGCTGGCAGGGGCTCTATGGAACTGGACCCGCTACCCCCTCTCCCTGCTGGTGCAGCCCAGCCTGGCTCCACACACCCTGCCAGCCTGCGCTCCTGCCAACACTGGCCCTGGGACTCTAGCATAGGCCCTGCACTCCCGCACACTGCTTGCTTCCACCTCCCCTACCCCCACTGCCACTTTCCTGCCTGCCCTCCAGCCGCTCTGTACCACGTGGCTCCTAGCTGCATGGCCAGAGCGTGGGACTCGGCCCCAAGGACCGGGGTGATCACCTACGGTCCACCCCTGCCTCCCACCCCTTCTTACCTGAATTTCCTGCTCCACTGTAGGCAGGCATAGACAGCCTCATGGTCCCTGGCCAGAAGCCCCTGCTGGGCAGGGGCTTCTGGCTGGGGTGTCGGTCCGGGCAGGCCTTGCTGTTCAGGTTCCTGCCATGGCTTCCCCTGGGTGCTACTGCCCCTGGCTCTTGTCGTCTTTGACAGGCAACCTGGGTAGATAAATATTTATTTTCTCAACTTTTTTAGGGGCCCCATGAACTGGATAGAATGGCTTGGTGTGCTAAATCCAACCCTTGGGCCGAATTTTTGCTTACCCCTGTGCTAGCAGAATTAATTTGTCACTAAAACAACAGTTAAAGATCAGCTGCATCAAAAGTGACTTGTATTCAACATGACACAACAGCCAGCTGAACCGAGACTAAAACCAGAATTAGATAATTTTTGACCCTGGATAATATAGCTTTAGCTCCCACAGAAGATTAGATTTGGCACAAGCTCTAAGTATACTTCTCTTAGTAAATATGCAAATATTTTTGTAGAATTTATATATCTATCACTGTAGCGTAGGCCCTGCACTCTCGCACACTGCTTGCTTCCACCTCCCCTACCCCCACTGCCACTTTCCTGCCTGCCCTCCAGCCGCTTTGTACCACGTGGCTCCTGGCTGCATGGCCAGAGTGCGGGACTTGGCCCCAAGGACTGGGGTGATCACCTACGGTCCACCCCTGCCTCCTACCCCTTACCTGAATTTTCTGCTCCACTGTAGGCAGGCATAGACAGCCTCATGGTCCCTGGCCAGTGTGTTTCAGTATATTCTACTTGATTGGCTAAATGGTCTGGGCTAGTTACTATCCCAGAAAGTACTTAAATCCCATTCTTGGACCTCTACCTGTGTGTGTACAAGTGCAGAGTTGAAAGCAACTTTGTGGTATAACTAGTGTTCTGCATTTTCATTTTTTACTGAATTTCACCAAAAAATTACCAGATTTTTTTTAAATTGAAGTTATTCGGGCTTTACTAACTTACATCCATTTTTCACGTGCCCCCCATGCTGCTGTCTCTAGGGCCCCCCGGTGGTGTGGGCTGGGGTCAGGGCTAGTGCAGGGAGGCAGCTGGGGCCAGGCTGCGGAATGGTGGGTTCCCCTCCCTGCAGACTTCCCTGCCCAGGGGGGGCGCATGCATGTGCATGCTCAGCTGCCGCCCCCCCCTCATTTATTATTTTCTCTGATTTTAAACCAATTTTCTTTCTTTTCTTTTATGCTAATTTCAACCTGGTTTTTGTTTGGAAGATAAACCCCGAAAAATTCCCGGAACTTTATAAAAATAAAAACTGAAAATGCGAAACACTAGGTGTAACAGGGCACTGACAGAAGTTACATTTTTATTGCATAATCACCTCCCTGAACCACTCTACAGCCATGCCCTGATAGAAGTGTACGTGCAGAATGCTTTAAAAGTGCCTGATCGCACAACATTAAATGAAGTTTCAGATAAAGGCCCTCCAAAGTGGAACACCTTCATTAAATTCTGTCTGTCCCTGCTGGGAGCAGATCAGGGCTGGGCTGATGCAGCTAAGCCCTGACCCTGGGGCTGTCTTTGGGATGGGAGAGGAGGGAGCTAGCGCTGGGGTTTGCCCAGTCTGCGCTGGATGGTGGGGCAGGACACACTACACATTGGCTGGACAAACCCCAGCCTGAGCTCCCTCCCTTCTCTTTTCCCCCTTCTCGTTCTGAAGACAGCACTGGAGCTGGGAGGGGAGGGTGGGTGAGGGGAGAGTGGCTGCAGACACGCAGCTGCTCCAAACTGGAGCAGGGTCCCTCAACCCCCTAGACCCAACAGTGAATGTGCATTGGGTATGGGGGATTGCTGTAACTTGTGGCACTTCCTGTAAAGCACCCTGAATTACAGCAGGGAGCTGCACGTCTGTCGGTACCCACAGTGTCTTCTGTCCAAGAAGCAGTATAATTGAAAAATAAATGTTTTGAGAACAATACAGGGAAGGGGGTTTCCCTTAGGAAGGCTAATTTTTTCTTGCTTCACCTCTTCCTTGGAAGACCTGCCTCTTCAGTCAAAGAGGGTGGGAAGCAGGCTGTTCACAAATTCATTGGTGCAGACCTAGTTGGCTTTAGAGCAGGGCTGGGCAAAAAGTAGCCCGGGGGCTGGATGCGGCCCACCAGGCCATTCTGTCTGGCCTGTGGGGGCCCCCCCAAAATTAAGAAAATTAATATTTATCTGCCCCTGCCTGCCTGTCGTGTGGCCCTCAATGGCTTGCCAAAACTCAGTAAGCGGCCCTCCACCCAAAATAATTGCCCACCACTGCTTTAGAGTGACAGGTGGTGCACCTTCTTTCTCTGAGGAGAGAACTGGGTTCTAAACAAGGGGTCAACAACCTATGGCCTGCAGAGCCATTTGGTCCAGCTAGTCCACATGAGGCTTCTGTGGCATTTGCCATAGGGGAATCTCAGCTAGGGGCGCTTTCCCCTTCCCACTGCAGGGAAGATTGCTGGCAGTGCCGAGGTCCACCATCCACCATTGACCCAAACTGGGTCAGTCTGGTCCATGGCCCTAAAAGGCTGCCAACTGCAGCACTTTACAGTTATTAGGTCCCATCCAGTTAAGGAAGGTATACAATGCAAGTAGCAACTCCGTGCAGATTAACAAAAAAAGCCTGTTCATGCCTGTTTTATGTAGGCAAATATACCAGAGCTTGCAAAAATGGAATTAGAATAGCATTTGCATGTGGTGTTATGGATCTTTTTTTCCTAAGCTTTTTAAAACCAGATCAGTTCTTTTAGTGGTGGGAACTTAGAATCAGTCAAACTATTTTTGCACTGATAAAAAAGGGAAATGATAGCATTTAAGTGAAAAGCTTCCTGTGAAGAAATTGACTGGCTTAAGTCTGTCTCTCTTGACAACTACCAAGGAAACAGATTGTTTCACTGTTGAGGTAGCATACAACTCTTACATAAGCAAAAGGGTTTGACTTTCTTACATTATTTCCTTAACTTTAGATGGTTTAAGACACTTTGACAAAAAAGATCTTTTGTAAAATCTTTCTGAAACTGAGGCCTAGTAGGTTGTGCAGGTAAAGACCTAAGAAGTTTAGAGTTCTGGTGCAGTCCAAAATTTGACTTCCTTTTTTCTTTTAACAAGTCATTTAACTTTTTCTCCCTCCATGGAATATCATCCCTGTTGTAACAGATTAGGAAGTGAAGATTGAGGTTTAATGGTTGTAAAGTTTTCTATATGCAAGTGGAATTTGTAGAACTCTTATAATGCCAATTCAGTGCTGCAATAAGGTTTACTTGTAGTTGTGTCCCAAAATGCATCATTCTATAATGTTAGCAGAGCTGGCTAGCCTGGCTGTTTGCTATAAAACAGGCTTTGTCAAAATTCAACCCCGTAATAGGATAAGGCGCATAAATTTACTGGCTTACAAGTAGATTTTGGCAACATCTAAGGAAAAAGAGGATCAGAATTGATCTTACAGTAGAAAATAAGTTTCAACCATAACTACTGAGAAATTAGCATCTCTAATAAAGCCCAGATTTCCAAAATAGGTGGCCGTTTCTTCACCATGTATGCCTGTGGCACTGTTTTGCAGAATTTATATAAACATATACTCCATGTCTCTAAGAACCCATATTAAACTTGTTACTTTGTGTTCGTCTGCTCCAAAAAGCCATTTTAGTGCAATTACTAAAGTTAATTTGCCTGTGCGCCAGTAAATTAGTGAACAATGTTGAAAGTGGGTAAGGACTTTTCAAGATTGGGGTCCTTAACTGAAAGAGAACTTGGTTTAAGTAGCTGGAAAATTTTGAGAGGCATCAAACTACTGTAGATGGAATCAATTTCAGTTAGCATGAAGGTTAAGGTTTGGTACATAGAGAAGGAGACATGAGCAAAAATTTGGGGGAAAATACTCTAAACTGAGAGTACATAATAAGGTGCTTAATGATCAAAGCCAATATGCTTTATAAACAAAATCCTTCAAGTCTTAATTTTTCATGTTAATTCATGAAAACTTATTTAAGCTTGGCATATTAGGGAGAAAGAAATGTATACTTATTACATAATTAAAACAAAACATTCCTTATATTGAAAGAAACGTCAATTTTTACCTAAGAGTAATATCAAATTAAATCTCTTAAAGTCTCTGTCCTTGCTCAGCCAATAGATACCCTGTAATATCAGCACTGATCCCTGCAAATTAACCTAAACTTGATTCCTGGCCCTCTTGGGGCACCTGTACACATGCTCCAACATGTCCTGATTAGAACACATTGGAGCAGATTCAATTAATCGGACTCTAATCAGAACGCTCCAGCATGTTGCAGGGTCTTGAGTATTTAGTGTCCCCACGTTTCAAAATGGTGGCAGAGGCGCTTTAACTAAAGCTTATCAAATAATACATGAGAATGCTGCTGGCGTTTTAATTAGAGTGGCTCCTGAGAGCTGCTCTAATTAAAATGCCTCCCATCCCACCCCAGAGTATGTGTAAATATGCCCATGGTCTCTAATATCTTTTGGGTGTTAATTCAGCATTGTTCTACTTTAGCAACATTAGTTCAACTGTTTATTACATCATCCACTGACCTCATCTGCTGAACAAACTGAAATGTCAATTGCAGGTCTTGTGCTAAGGATTTTTTGCTTTATATGTTTTTATTAAACATTCAAGTTGATCAGTCCAACTACTGATATGTTTGGAGTTGGCAGTTGGACTAAGGAGAGGAGGGGAAAAAAGAAACTGTCCTACAGGTGATATCATCCAAGAACTAACTTGATCTACTGAGCATTCTTTTATGTTTTTCTGGAACCTTGTAGTCAATGTGAGCAGTTCCTTCTGACAGGAGGCTCTGCCCTGTGAAAATGAATGCAGGGATGCAGACACTCTCCCCTTGGTTAGATAAACATGTTACATTTCTTATGAAACTGGAGCCTACTTGTATAGCAGATTTATTTCCAACTATTTTCTCATTCAGGTGCTGAGAAAGTAGCGGTGTTTTTCTTCCTTTTATTGCTCTATTAAATATGCAGGTTTGAATCCTGTTACCCATCCATAAGAGACAGTGAGGAAGATTTTTTTTTTTTTCTTTTTTCTTCTCTTCCCTGAACCAAGTCTCATTTATAACCAGTCTGAACAGATCCACCACACATCAGCGACTCTTTCCTGAGGTCATAGTAGACTTTTATTTTGGCCTCCATTTCCAGCAGCTTTCCATGGCATCCAGTTAGTTGTCTTCTGTTTGTTTCTGCCTCTGTTTTATGACTGGGCAGATATAGCCACAAAGGCTGCAGGCATTCATTTTTTGGTAAGTTAATCAGCTATTTCTTTTTTAAGGATATTGGCTTTCGTGGCTTTCAGTTGAAGACCAACTTCCTTTGTGTCCTTTGTAATGGAAAGGACCTGCCTATGTGTGTTTCTGTTTTATTTTTGCCAGGGAACTGTATTCAATATTACAGGTGACTTCTGCCTTTTTAAAGGAAAAAGCTTTCAATGTTTTTGTCTTTAAGTAGTACTTGTTTTTCAGTCTTTCTCAAGATAATAGTTTAAACTGTAAAACAGAGGAAGCTTGTATTCATTGTTTTATATGTCTTGTTACTTGTAGACTGAAGGCAATTCAAGACAAAATTCAGAGGAAATGGACTTTAAGTATTGGGCTCTGAGAAGGGACTTTAGATTAGCCTTTCCAGACCTTTAGAGAAGCTTCTTCCATAGTGGAAGTTTCTTTTCTTTTCTTTTCTTTTATTTATTCAGCTTTACCCAAAGGCACTGGTTATGATTGTTGCATGGTTTGGAAAGGACCAGGTCGGGATGACCCTGGTCTAGTTGTGTTGGCTCCTTTCATTCCTTCAGTTCCTGCAAGAGGTCAACCCTCTGCTGTTCACTGTAGTATACACGTATGGGGTCCCATTTGTAGCTGCAAGATGGGAGGAACAAAGAGGCTTACTTGCATCCTGAAATGTGTGATGCCTTGACACTTCAAGGTGCATTAAAATGATAGCTTTTTTCCCACCCCCTCATCCTCTGTAGATGAAGAATTTTATTCATAGTTTGCTGTTCCTTGTGCAGATTTTTGAAAAAGAGGAAAGGTTATTCATTTTCCTTGGTAGAATTCTTCACACAAGTTTGAGGCTGTCTTTGAGTTTGGGAATAACCCTCCAGCACCCACATCTAGTTGTTGTACTTGGGACAGGAGTTAAACAAAACAGTCCTATGATGTTTTGTTTCCAACACCATTTTTTTTTCTCCCTTTTCCTGAACCAGCCACTGTAGAAAGAAATTATGTTCAGTCAGTGCATTTGCTCTACAACAGGGGTTTTCAACCTTTTTTTAATAAGTGTACCCCTTTGGACTCAGAGTTTCAGATCCTGTTCCCCATTATATTGTTTTCTTGCTTTTAAGGGTGGGGAGGCAGATTGTGTCTCCCCTGGTGCAGGAGAGAGTGGGGCTGGGGCAGATGCTGCACAGCAGGTGCGGGACAGAGCTGCGAGTGGTTCTTCTGGGGGTGGGGGTGGTGGCTCCCACTGCTGCATGCACCCTAGGAGGGCATGGGGGCGGTTCTGCGCAGGGTAGGGTGGGCTGGGCTGCCCCAGTGGTGGGGGAGGCAGTAGGGCTGGGGCAGGGGTTGCCCAGCCGGGCCAGGGTACAGGACTGAGCTGCAGGGGGGTGGCTCCTGCTGACGCACCCAACCCTGGGAGGGCATAGGGCAGGGGTGGGCAAAATGCGGCATGGGGGCCATATGCAACCCACCAGGCCATTCTATCTGGCCTGTGGGGCCCTTAAAAAATTTAGAAAATTAATATTTATCTGCCCCTGGCTGCCTATCATGCGGCCCTCAACGGCTTGCCAAAACTCAGTAAGCGGCCCTCCACCCAAAATAATTGCCCACCCCTGGCATAGGGGCATGTGCCCCTGGATCTGTGTGGGGAGGACAGGCTGCTGCCAAGCTGACACTGGGCTCTTCCTAGCAGGGGCTGGGCTGGGCTGCACTCAGGGTGGGTGGCGGCAGTGCTGGGCAGGGGGATGGGGGGCTACAGTGAATTCTGGAGTGGCTGCAGCCCCCCCACCCCATAGCCCCGCTCTGGCGGCGAGGGAGGGAGTAGGACAGGGGCAGGTTCTATGCAGCCGGGCAGAGCCTGGGACTGAGCCACTTACACCCTGAGAGGGCATGGAGGGTATGTGCCCCTGGATCTGTGCACAGGGTGGGCTGAGGTTGGGGCAATGCTGGGCTCTTCTTAGTGGGGGGTTTGGTGGGGCTGTGCTTGGGGAGGGTGTTGGTGGCAGTGCTGGGAGAGGGCTACGGGCGGGCTGCAACCACTCTTGAATTTGCCCTAGCCCCCCCAGTCCCTCTCCCAGCACTATCTCAGGCTGGCCCAGCCCCCTGTGGGGAAGAGCCTGGCACAGCCCCAGCCCTCCCCGCAAACAGATCCGAGGGCACACACCCCACATGCCCTTCCGGGGTACGCGTAGCGGTGGTGCTGGGAGAGTGGGCTGAACAGGGAGAGAGCTTGCACGCGGCAGAGGCTGCCACCAGCGGCTATTGGCTGAGGGCAGCGACCAGCTGCCAAACAGGAGAGTGAGCTGGGGTGGGGGGTTAGAGCGTGGGGAGGCGCTGCAATGTGTCGTGTGGGCCTGGCCGTGCCCGGCGCTCCCCTCCCCCGGGTAAGAGGTGAATGCACCCCATCCCTCCATCAACCACCCAGGTATACCACTGAAGAACTTTCTAAGTACCCCTAGGGGTACGCATACCCCTGGTTGACAACCCCTGCTCTACAAGATACAGAGCTTGCAGTTTTTACCCTAAAGCTCTTTCAGTGTAAACATTCCTGGGCTGATTAGTGTTTTACTACGACAGTGTGGGAAGAACTTCTGCTCAAGACAGATGTGATTGTTAACAGGAGTGGATGCCAGAGAACTACCTAGAAAACCTGACACTGGGATTTCCCCAATGCAATTGCAGCTCCAGCATTGGCAGTCTCTGGCAGACAGTTAAGATACTGGATTATGCTTACAATAGCAGTTCTCTGGAGGGAAATATGCTGCACAGTCAGTTTTCTTCCATTCAGTTTCTTATTTAAATTAATGGTGAGTGTTATGATTAGCAAATAAGTGTATTTTTTAGGGCTCCATAGGTTAGGATTACAATCTAATGCAAAATAGATGCTTGTTTGCATGTTACTTTGAGGATTGTTCATACAATTTGGATAATTTGCTTTCATCTGTAGCTCTGTTTTGTGTGTTTGCAGAACTGTAATCAGTAAAAGATTTTTCAAGAGCATGAGCTTCTTAAATACACTAAGGCAGATTGTACAGTTTGGCAGAGGTAGGTAAATATGACAGTTTTAGAGCTCTTCTGCCACCTCCAGATTATGACTGAGGGATGCAGCTACAACAGAGCACCGCATTAGGGAGTCATCCCCAAAGTACTTTCAAATACCATGCCTTTGTCCTAGTGAGCAAGAGGAGCACTGTTTTGTTTTGAAAGGTAAGTCAAAATCTAGCCACAAAAATCTCACTGACTCCTAGTAAAAAGATGGAAGAGTTTAACCACTAATTCCTTTCTTAATTCATGTTGCATACTGCCACAAAACATTCTTCATGTCTTCTGTGCCAGGTGAATGTGGAAGTTCTAGGCTTCTACAAAATTGCGTTTATATTGTGAGCTCAGGCTTCAAAATCCTAACACTTCTGTTGAAGTGTTTGAACAATTTCCTCCCTTTCTTTTGATCATGTTTTTCTTCCCTGAAAACATTCCTTTATTCACCCAGAATGCCAGTGGAATTGGCAGCAAGAAATGGGGCACCAGGCTATGCACCATGCACCTGTTCCCATGATCTTATATGTGCAAGTTTTAGATGTGCTTATCTAGATAAAAGGCAAACAGTTTTATGCTTTGGCTTCTGTATTGACGTGGTTTTACAAGACAAAGAGCCTTTTCTCAAAGGACAGTTGCTCAAAGAAAGTGTCTTGTGATTGAGTTAAGACCACAACTCTAACCTTGGACATAACTCCATCTTGATTTACCTGTCTATAAAATGTTATGATGCAGTTTCTTATGTTCTTGGAGTGTAGAAAGCATCTTAATACATTGTTTGGTTTTCTTTCTTTCACATTTGTGATAGCTATCACCAGGTTTTATGCAATCACTTTTACTTCCCTGGATTTTTAATTCAGGTTGGCAGCTGGATTTAAGTTGGTATCATTTTACATCCAGCACCCCCAGATTGCCAGCAGCCTACAAATCAGTTTGAGAATGGCTGGTATAACATTCACTTAAGTGAAGAACTGCTTAGTGTTTGCAAGATGCTGTGGAAAAAGCTTATTCAGCTCATGTTGTAGCCATCTTCATTTGTCATTTCATTTGACTGTCTTCTGGAAGAGAATAGATGTGGGTTGTATCCACTAGGTTCAGGTGAAGGTGGAACATACATTACCTGCAAGGTGTCTGGGTTGGTTGTATTTTCTGCTTATCAGTTGAGATGGCTCCATTGTTCAGGGTCCAATTCTTGTTTATTAAAATACTTCCTTAAGTTTAATTAGCCTTTCAAATTCTGCCTATACAGGAACATTTGAGAAATCTGATTACTTAAGTATTCTAAAAACTTATCATCCTCGTTGATGTGTATCAGAGTACTTATGGGTTGGATGAATTTTTTCTCATAAGTGACAACCTGATTTCTTGCATGTAATTTATTTCCTTTGCATGTTCCACTCCAGTAGTGTCCAACCAGGAGTCATTCTTAGCCCTTGGGTGACTGCTAAGAAAGGTATATTTAATATTGTATAGGAAATATGCTCCCTGAGCTGCACTCTGGGGATCTTTAAACTGAAGAGCCATTTATAGGCAGAAGGTAGGAAATACAGCCTCTTATTGTTTTGCCTGCAGTTCTAGGTGCAGTTCTGATGTGATCTGGGAGCACTCTGAGCAACTGCTGGCCCTTCTCTTGTTTAACTGCTCAGTAGTCTACAGGCCTAACCATCTGTTGCATCACAGGGCAGGGAAGGAAGAGAAAGTAGCTCTAGTTGCTTCATTACCTGCTTCTGGTCCTCACTTGATACATTTATGATCTCTGTTACTTTGAGACCTACAGTGAGTTTTGGCTTATTAGCAGGGCAGTAGGTAGGGCAGTTTAACAATTCACTGACATCTTATAAAATCACATCTTATAAATCCATGGCTTTAACATGGGAATGAAGCAGATCACTTGATTTTTTTTTTTTTTTTTTTTGCATTCAGGCAAAAACTCTTGAAATGGCACCAAGAGAATGATCTGTTTCTGAATGCAAAATGAAACAGCATCTAGTTTCATTTCATTAAACCACAAACTACGTGTTTTACATGCAATAAGGAGATTGAGTGTGAAGCTTGAACTCCCTTGATTTGCCAGTAGTATATCAATATGTATAATATGGGGATTATTTGCTGCTTAGTGTGTGCACAGTTGCAGATACAGATTTTACCTTGAGCACTGCAGATAAGGAGATTCTTGCATAACCCTTTAAGTGCCAGATGTGCCAGCAGCAATCCCTCGATTCAAGGATGATCTCTGCCACAGCTCTTAATGGGCCTTAAGGTGACTTAGGAGTGCAATCCTAGAGCCACTGATCATCTGCAGAAGTTGCTCTTCTTTTTGTAGGGGAGAGTAGGCTGCAGGCTGAAATTGCTCTTCTTTTCCTTCCTTCTCTCTCTCCTGTGCTTCAAAGGAAAGATGCTTTACCTTTTAACAAGCTACTGCTTGCTTGAAGTTAGCAGTGGAGTTGGTTGGCAGCCAGTTTCTCCCAATTCTAGATGTTGGCATCCATTTACTTGAAGTATGCCTTCAATGTATCCTTGTTGCATTCCTGTGGCTGCCATGATATCTTATGCCTTTACTAAGCGAGGAGCAGACCACTTGTTTTGGGAGTCAGCAGTGGAGCATCCGCATATAGTGTCTGGTCCAGTGAAGCTGATGCTCGAGGATCACCAACTCAATGCTGGCAACACTGGCATCAGCAAGGATGATGGTGTTTATGTGGGGTTGCATAATGACTTTGCAGCATTTGGGGGGAGGTTAATTAAAAGGACTAAAAGGTAATGACTTAGATGGTTCTAATACTGGCCTGTGTCCTTAACAAACGCAGGTTGGCCTGCCTTTATTTCTCTAAGGCAGTGGTCACCAACCAGTCGATCTTGATCAACTGGTCGATTTGTGGAGCCTCAGTCAGTCTGTCAGTCTCCACGATTGGGAGCAGCAGGACACATATGGCTGGGCTGAGCCACGTCCCCTGCTGCCTGGGTCAGGCTGGGTGAGTGGGGTCAGACCCCGGGTGGCTTGCCTGGGATGCAGGAGGGACAGGGTGGAGGGGTGGCGGAGGCAGTAGATCCTGGGGTACTCTTTGCTTACAAAAAGTGATCTTCACCATAAAAAAGTTGGAGACCAGTACTCTAGGGGAGGAATTGGGTGCTGTAGCATCTTGCATTTTTTGTTTCACAGCCCTACCTTGCATCATCAAATGGTGCATGTGTGAATACTGTGCCATAACTGCTTCACAAGTTACTTCTTAAAATTACTGCCATCAACTTCTATATACTGTGAATCTAAAAACAAAACTCTCTTGTAAGAGTTTAGATCTATTGATAACAAATCCTGACACTGTTGAAAGTCACCTGACGAAAGTTTTTTTCAAAAGCTTGCTTGAAATTATTATTTTTCTCATTTTAGTAATGTCTTTAGTTCATATCTTTGTGTTGCCTTCTGGTTCTGAAGAGTCCTTTTGAAGATTTGCTGCAGATTCTTAGTATTAAACTGTTGTAAATAATTAATTTTCATGATATTTGAATAAATTCATACATTGTAATTTTTCCTTTGGCTGCATGTTCTAAATAATGATCCGCAAGGTTTAAAAGACCCTTAAGATTTGATAAAGAGAAACAAATGGGGCTGTTAATATGGTAGTAATTACTCCCTGAAGCCCGGAGAGATCTGAGCCGGTCGTCTTTTTTTGGCCACTAGGTTGTGAGAGTGGAACTAGTATGTCTACCTAACAAGTCTACCCTATCTTCTACCCAAGAAGTATTTTAAGACTTGCAGCACCTGAATAGGTTTTGTTTCTAGAGAACAAAAGGGGAAACAGCATCCTAGATAAAGCCTGTTTTCTCTACCTGCTTTGCAAAGGATTTTGAGGGACATAGCTAGCATTTGAAGGAATAAATTTCCATAGGAAGCAGAGACCAGCTCCTTAGACCCAGGCTTTAAAAAATTTGGAGTGACCTGCAGTGGAAAAGAGCTTGGGCAGGAGAGGATAAAAGTTTCCTTGTAGTAGAGGTCCTCTTTTACCTGTAGGGCTAGCAAGAAGAGGAGGAAACTCCTTACACTGGAGAGGGAGAGACTTTGGTATTCAGAAAAGCCATGTGCAGGAAGTGGCATACTGGACTTCATAGTGAACTCTTACTTGAGAAGTCAAGGAAAGCATATTGGATCCTACTGTGACTTGGGATGCTTAATACACCCAGTGCTCAGAGGCCCATTGGATGAGGTCCAGGCACAACAGCCTAGCAAGCGTGTTTACTGGGTCTGTGACACACAAGCTTGGAATATATTGTTTGATAGTGCTGAGTAACTTTTAAAATATTGGCCATTCTTATTGGCAACTTTTCTTGTCTGCTGGCATTGCAGAAGTAGCTGTTGAAGGGGTTTTGGAGAGGGGAGAGGGTAGTGGTTTACCAAACTGTTTTATAGAAAATCTATTTTATATACTTGAATGCATATGTAGCAGAAGAGCAGATGGACAGGCTGTTTCTGTTTGTCTGCAGAAACTGAAGAGGGGAGATACCACAGTGGGCTTCTGGCCCATGACAAAGGCTTAAAAGTCTCTTCATTGGTATTATACTACTCCCCACTAGATGGTTGCCTTATATTTAGCATGTGTACAACTTGTAGGATATAGAAGTTATTCTTAAATGTCAGAGGAAACTGTTCTTGTGCTCTCTGAGGTACAGATGAGGTCACAGTTGGTGACTGCAGCTGCAGACAACATTTCATAAAAGCGTTTAGCTCTTAGTGGATTTATCTGTATTTTGTCTTAATAGGGGATGTGCATGTCTGCAAATGTATAACTTAAAGCATCAGGAGAAGCTAGCTCCCTCTTAAATGTTTTGGCATCAGCTTGTAGGCACCATATTTAGAGCATAGTTCTTGTTATGATCAATATTCTGTACTGAGCTGTTAATAGCAAACATTAAAAGGTTAACAGCTTGTGTTTGCATGGAAAATCATTAGAGAAAAGCTTTTAAAGATCTTTCTTCCTTTTAGAAACATTTAATCTTAAGAGCAAAATTTAAATTATTCAATTAGTCGTATAGGAATTGCTGTTTTATGGGGAAAAATTGACAATTCTAATATTTTGATTTAGGTAAGCTTTTTAGAATATGAAAGTGAAAAAGGTGATGTTGCACAAAGCAGCAGCAGCAGTAAAAAAAAAAATAAAATAAAAAAATCCACAACTTTTAAAATGAGACTTCCCAGAAAGACATGAAGTAAATCCTATCTGAATTTTTTCTGACCTGTTGTATATTCTCTACTTGGGGAAATAGAAAAGGAAGTATCTGGGAAAGAGGTGTTGTTTGGTTTCTTTCTTTAAAAGTCCCCTTGCCCAAAAATGTATCTTACTATAAATGCCATAAACATTTTAACTGATTCCTAATCCAGAATCAGGTGAGTTAGTCCATGCTAAGTAGCTTTTGTTTTAGCCTATAATTGTTTATTTTATTATTAAAACTGTATTATAGGGCAACATGGAATTTTGCTTTTGCTAGTAAGAAAATACAAGGAACTTGCTCATTATAAGGTACAGTAAATAATAATTTATTAAAAAAAACCCCAAAACCTAAGATAACAGCAGTATTGAAAACTTAATCTTCTTTTGATCTCAGAAATAGAGATTGTTTAACCAGTTACTTAGTGCTGTTTCTTTAAAGTATACAGTTCAAAGAATGTAGGCTGATTTCAGACTTCTCAGACTTGATTTTTTTTTTTATTATTATTATTTGGGTGTATCCTGTTCTCTTGCATACATTTTTATGGCAAGCCAGTATCTTAGAATGCACTTCTAGTTTGCTGCCAAGCACCTTTTTTATTTCTAAGTGATCAAGGGAGCTGTGCTATCATAACTGAAACGGTTATTTTCCAGTCACCTGTACAAGGGTTGAAGGTTTTTGATTAGCAGATCACTAGGAGTAAGTGTCTGCAAACTTTTTATTTTGAAGAGTCCCACATAAAAATGTCTAAGATCAGTAATTAAACAAATGGATTATAGTTGAGTTGTTGCTCAAATCTGGAGTCCGATTTTACTAACACCTCCAGAAAGAAATCGGGACTATCTTGTGGTGGGCTAGATGTGATGCTTGCCAGGGGACAGGGATCCTGACGGATGAGAACATTCTTATAGATGATGGGGCTGGATGTCCTGGTGGAACACACCACTGTCCATTACCAGCAGTATTCCAGTTCCTGCACACTTTTGCATCTATTAGTCTCATTTAACTGCTCAGCTTCCCTTTGTGGAGCAAATGCAGGTGTTTTGGATAGGGGGAATAGTGTCTTTGATGAAAAGTTTAGTGCTGAATCGGACTGCCTTGTATACATGACCAGATTAACCCTTGAGTGGGCCCTAGGCAAACAAACTTGTGGGCCCCTACTTAATACTGTATATTTATATTACTTTTTTCACTCAATTATATGTAAAATAATTACAACTGGGCCTCTTCTTCACTTAGGGCCCTAGGCATGTGCCTAGTTTGCCTGTGCGTTAATCCAGCCCTGCTTGTATAGAACTTTTATGATCTTATGATGTGTTGACTCACTCTGGTCACAGTATCTGGGAAGTGTCAGTCAGTGAAACTACTCTCAGTTGTGGCATGTCAGCTTCACTGGGTTGCACAGTTGCATATTTATCAATGTAGAAAGATCTCTTTGCATGGGAAACACAATTGGTTTGAATTTTGACCCCTTTTTTGGAGTTGTGTTGGTAGGACAGAGCAAAGAGTCTTTCCTGAAAGTTCTCACCAGCCTTTCAATTTGAAGTCTGTAAGTGGTCACTTGTCCAGCTTCCTTACTGAAGCAAGTCAGCTCCTTGGTCAGGCTTACAGGCTGGTTATTTTGACATGGCAACCTTGTTCCCACAATAAAAGAAAAGTAACAGAACAAGCAAGTATATGAACAGCAAACACATGAACAAACAGAACCCAAAACCTGTGGTCTTTTCTCAGACCCTGGGAGGAATCACATGGGCTCAGTGCTTCTCCCCAAGTACCACACCACCCCTCCTCTCTTTCTACTCTGCTCCTGCAGCTTTTAAGCCTCTTTGTGGCTTGGCCTCAATTCCATCATCAGTTTACAGCTGCTGTCAGCCTTCAAGTCAGGCAGACTGTTAGCTGCTGACTACCTGCAGCTGGATCTTAGGATAAGCACCTCCTTACAAGGTCCTTCTTGTAGAGCTTTTGTACCTTTTGAGTTAGTGAAGATAACGGGAGTACTTTACACTTTTACTGATGAGAAATTTTTCACACCACTCCCAGGACAGGGCACACTTCCATCCCGTGTTCAGTATATGTATAGTCTTGCCAAGCAGAGCCCAGTCTTAAATATTTGCAAGGAATGTCATAATGATGATGGCATCTCATAATTAGCCGTCTATTGTTAAGGTCAAGAAAACACTAGTTTAAGCAGTCAGTCTCCTTTGGGCAGTGCTCCAGATTCCATGTGAAATGACCAGAACAATCATCTGCTTTCTATACCATGTATAGGTCAGGAATCAGAGTGGTGGGCAGAACCGCTCCTGGAAGAGACTGCTGCTCGTCTCTGGACAGAGCAAGGGGTGGTTGGTTAAGCTTTGACATTTCCCAGGGTTTACTCTTATTGTTCTTCTTGTCTCTTTGTGAGGTCCTTTCTGAGACAGAGAGGCACTAAAAGCCTGTCATTAATGTGCCATGGTGATGGGCACTTTAGAAATGTACTAATGTTAATACTTTCTTGTTCTGCTGACGCCAGCTGTACTCCTTCTCTATCTCCACTTTACCACAATGTCTGAGAAGGGCTCTAAAAGGGAAAAAATATTACTTATTAATCAGATAACTAGAAGATAATGCTGGTTGACATCAGTAAGTGTGCATAACTGTCAGTCCAGGGAGTATTTTGGAAATATTTTGTGGTCTTGGTATGTTCATTTCTTCTCAAAGACCTCAATAGTCTGGAGTAACGTTTTACATAATGCTGATCATGTATGCACATCTGTTTCTATGACATAGTGATCTAGCTGTGGGAATCTTATTGTTAATACACTCCCTCTGGAATTAACTTGGAGAATCTAAGAAGCATGAAGAATGCTTCTGCGCATCTTTTGAGTGAAGCTGATGGGCTACAGAGTAACTTTTTATTGTTTGCTGACTGACAATTTACCTTTTGGAGTAAACGGAGGAGGTTCTTTTCTGTCTCTAAAGACTGAACTAGAGTAGGTCAGGAGTGCTCAAGCTTTTGGCCCTGTGGGTCAGATGAATGGTATAGGGCCAGTCTGTGGGCCAGATCAAGCCCTATTCACCATGATTGGACTTGGGCTGAACACCATCCCACACGTCAGGATTGGACCCTGGGAGCCTGGCATTTACCCTTCTGGGGGTGTGGCACTGGCTATTCCTAACCCCCCACATCGGGATGGGGCCCTGGGGCTCAGCACTACCCCTGCATACCCAGATGGGACCCAGGGGCCCAGTGCTGTCCTCACCCAGCCCTATGCACTGGGATCAGGTGCTTAATCCAATGTGCAGTGCCCAGGACTCCCCATGGGTCTGGAAATTTGGCAGCAAGGAAATGGTACCATCACTCCTTCAATGGACCTGTGGGGATCCCTACAGGCCAGATGACACAGTGCTGCAGGTCAGATCTAGCCTGTGGGTTGAGTACCTCTGCTCTAGGTTCTAGTTATTTCGGGTAATTTCTCCCCTGCCATCTTCATTTGGTAGCAGCTATTGAGTTCTCTACATCTTGAAATTTGGGGAATATATTATTGTAGGGGTAGTATTTTGCTATTGCTCCCAATCTAACTTAGTTGAAGCCTAGCCAACTTCAGTGTGTACTTTCAAATGCATCTCTTAAGGTTTTTCCATTGGGTTTTCATGTCTCTGGCATTTGCAGGAAGGGAAGCTAAATGAGGATGTTGCAGTTCCCAAGTTTAAAAAAAGTTTTAAAAGCTTTATCTATGTTCTTGGTCCATATCTATTTAATAACTGGCTGTGAGATCAGGACATAATAGCAATTTCTATTTTCTTTTTTTTCTATGGTTTTTTTCAACTTAGGAATTGAATCTTTGTTTGTGCTTGGTTGAGTTGGATTAGAAAAAGCAGGTTCCTGAAGAGATTAAGTGACCTGGTTTTCAAAAATTTTAAACAGTGACTCCTGTGAAAGTTGTATGAGGAGTTGTCAAGGGTCTAACACTTCAAAAATTGGATCACTTATTAGTTCTATCATTTTATCTTCTCCCCTCCCCCTTTTGTACTTTAACAGTTCTTTAGATAGGAAAAACATGGAAGCAGTTTTGAGAAGGGTAGAATTAGGGTTGGGTATTTAACTAATCAAATGAAGTTCATTCAAATGACTGGTCAAAAATTGTATTTAAGAAAACAAAGAAAAAGGCATTAGGTCCAAATAATGCACAGGAAAAGCACAAATTTTCATTAAGAAATGTGTCAAAAGCAATATAAAATCATACTTATGCCAAGAAAACTCCAAAAAAGTTTTAGTAAAATTGCTATAATCTTTGATCAAAAAATACCTTGTCAAAAAAAATGCAAGTTCTAGTGCTACTGGATGAATAACTAATATTTTTTGTCAATGAATTATCACTTTTGTGAGGCCTTCCTTAGTCGCATAAAGAATGGGGTTGAAAGAAAATGTGTTTATTACAGATTAAACTGGCTGCTTCATACTGATGTTGCTGAAGTTTGGCAACTTGCAATTCATTCTTCCCTTACTGGCACCTGAAGCCAATGTTATGATTTAAAGTTTGCCCTTTAGCAGCGAGAGTATACACTAAAATGTTAGATTTGTACATTCAGGTCTAATTGGGTAGCTAATATTGTAGGAAAGAATTTGAAATGGTATGCACGCCACACTACAGAAAGGAGTATGTGGATATGTCGTAATGGCTGTATTATAGGTTTGGAAGTGATACTTGCATTGAATTTTTTAAAAAGTCCTCAAAAATAACCGTGCATAATACTGCCGTCATCCAGGAAGGGGTGACAAATTGGAAGAAATAGGCAGTAGTTGGGAGGAACAACTTGAGGACAAACTTTATTAGGCATGTGACTACTTGTTTGCAAAGAAGTAGTTCTATATGGATTAAAAAAAACTATAATAGACTTCTGGCAGTTCTTTAAGACAAAAGATGATCTAGGACTCTATTGACTGTGGCTTTTTTTAAAACCCATTTTTAACTTCCATGGTGACATTCTCCTGAATTTCTATTTTTTTTGAAAGAAAGAAGAAAAGCATGATGAAAATGGTGCATTCTCCTGCTAAGTAGCAGAAAATGCACCCAATCCTGTCAAGCATCCTCTTAGTTACTAGGAGAGCAGAGCTGTACTTATCTTCTCCCTCTCTGATGTTAAGATCTTGGTTTTCCTCTGGTGTAAAATTGAAGTCCAAGTTAATTGGAGGAGGATAAAAATATCCTTCCTCAGTTGGCTCTGCAGCAGAGCTCTGGAAAACCTGGATACCAGGTTTATTGGGATTAGTAGTAGTGGAGCTCGTGCTGCTTCTATGGGCAAGAGCCTCATATTTTCCAAAAAGGCTACCTGTTAGTTCTAGTGTGCTTCATTTTAGAATTTTCTTTTTATGTCCAAGAGGACTGAGCTGTAGACTCCAGCCTTCCTGTACAAATGCCTTCTTAGTGCAGAGGAAGGTCTGGGCTTCAAATCTTACTGCACTTTATTCCTGAAAGAGCAATGCATTAGCTCAAAATACTGGAGGAATGACTAATGGCATATCTCTTCCATAACAAAACCATTAATAATAAACAGACTAAAGGTATCCGTTACAGGCGTTAGATGAGAAAGGCAAGGACAATGCAGCCATAATAGTTGATTGGGTATCATCCTAGCTGTAGCTCTACAAAATCATTCCATCTCCAAACAATAAAATGAAGGCATTAGTCTGATTTGCCACAAGCAGCAAAAATACTTTGGGGAGATATAGAACTGTTACTGTCTTGCAGCTGCTTCTTGCAGATCCTTGCTTTTTAAGGGCTTCTAAATCCCAAGCGACAGCTGATTTATGCTTGCAAAAAATTGAACTATTTTCAAAAGAATTAAATTACTAAGCATTTATTTAGCACTCTGTCATAGCTCCATACAAAAATTAATCTTTCAAACTACCCTCCCACCCTGAACCAAATGGTGTTGCTGGTTGCTTTACAATACAGATAGCCACTCAGTGTATTAGAGGGAGGAATAGGTGCCAGGATTTGGGGCTTCCAGTCTTGTGCTCAATCTGCTATGCCTTGTTTCCTCTGAATTTCTGAGGTTTGTTAATCTTAATTCTCACACAAGACCAAGTTATTTCAAATGGAGGAACTAATTTGTATTGAGTACAAGTGTCTGTAACTGAAAGGGAATGAAACTTGCTTTATAAAGTGTTTACTCCCATTATTTAAGGAGGCTGAACAAATCAGATTCTAAAATAACATTTGAAGCTTTTTCCTTGTTGTGGGCAAGCTCTGTATGTCTGTATCTGACTTTCATCTGCAGTGTATAAACTCATGCTGCTCTTCTGTTGTAGTGTGAGTGCATATCCAGTATGCAGTGTATTGACCTCTGTGCCCTTTGTCTTACGTGGAAGTCAGTTTTACTTGCTGCTGAATGAGCCAGAGCTAAAAATGCAGTTCCTAACTGTTTTTCTTTTTAAATGTCATTGTCAGGCATCTGAAGAGGCCTCGCTGCGAGCTTTGGAGAGTCTAATGACAGAGTTTTTCCATAACTGCACAACCAACGAACGGAAACGTGAGATAGGTAAGGAAGTCTTGCTTACTTTCCTGCTCTCTACAGTCATATATTATTGGTTAAATCTAGGACCTCCAAACAGCAAGAACAAATTCCATAATTCAGTTGTTTTATCTGTGTGTGATGCAGGCGTAACCTTTCAGTCCCAGAGAAAAACTAGAACAGCATGCACACTTTGTATCTCTGGCTTCAAAGATCTTTGTACAAAAAGGGTGTCAAACTTGCTGGGCTTCTCAGGAGCCATGGACTAGGCCACATCAGGGAGAGGCAGGGGGTTTATGTTGCCATTGCTTACCTTACTGCTGGCTTTACGCATCCCTGGTGGGGCTTTATACTCTGGATTTTGGTGGTGGGCTCGACTCCTGAATTCCCAGCCCCTCTAGGAGCCCTGTGGGCCTGATGACACTGCTTCACAGGCTATGTGGTTGAAACTCCCGCTGTATAAAAATAATGCATTGGGTTTTGCCGCAGCCCAGTCTAGCAGATGTGAGAATCAACTGGTTTCAAGTCTGGTGGAAAACTGGTTAGTTTTTAAGAAAATGCCCTCTTCCATACCTATGAACTGCTGTACTTCATGGAGAGCCATTGTGCCAAGTGTCTCATGCCCCATGCGTGCATAGTACTAAGAAATAAAAGGGAAATGATATGGCCATGCAAATCCAAAAGAAGAGCTATTGCGGTACAGTCTGACTCATCTGGAGTATCTTGCTGTATCTGCAATTACAAGCAAACTTCAGTGTTCTGTACTTGTGCATCTGAGTAAAAAGACCAGTGGAGATCACTTGCAAGATATAAGTTGGTTCCCAGAATAATGGTTAATAGGCTTGACTAGGCAAAGAACTTGACAGGCTGCCTCTGATTTCTATTCTCTCTCTCTTCTTGTAGTAAGACACTTATTTAGTATAGAAGGTCAAAGTTTGTTTCTTCAATAAATCCTAAATTATACCCTCCTTAAATGGAAAATTGTCAAGTATTGAGCATTAGGTATGTTGCTAACTTCTATGCCCTGGTGCCACCAGCAGGAAATTTAAGTTGGGGGGCAACAGGAAGTTTAAATAGAATCTGGCTCTTGGTCCCTTTCTGCTGTGATCCGTACTGGAACTTTAACCTTGAAACCTACCAAGCTGTTTCATAGAATCATAAAAAAGTAAGGCTGAAATGTACCTCAGGAGGTCACTTACTTCAACCACCTGCTCAAGTCAGGATCCTCCCTGCCTAAAACATTCCAGTCAGGTGTTTGTCTAACATAGGGGTGTCAGACATGGCAGCCTGGAAGACCAGCACACTAAACTTCTTAGAGGCTGGAAGACCCACCTTTCGACTTGGTCCATGTAGCCTAAAATTTAGCAGAGAGGTGAGTGATGGCATTAACCCCCATGGTTCTCAAAACCACTAAGTTGGCAGAATTGGCATTTGGAAGGGTAGGGATAATGCTGCCACTACTTGCTTCAGTGCTGAAGTCCCTGGTATAAGCTCTCTGTTGGGGGTTCAGTTCTATGACAGAGGGGTAAGCAGCAGTAGTGTTAACTCCTTGGGTGAAGGCTTTGCCAACAGTTGCCCTGGCAGCCACAGAGGTTAATGCCACCATTGCTTGCCCTGCTGCTGAATTACTATGCAAGATTACCATTGGGGGTGTGGGTCTGTGGTGACGGGGTGAGCAGTGGCAGTATTAAAACCCACAGCTGTCAGAGCCACTGTTAGTGGGGCCAGCATCCAGGGGGTTAATGTTACTCAGCCTGGCACCACAGATAGGGTCGTCTGGCCTATGAGAACTCCTGTGGTCTGCATTCAGGCAGTAGGGTCCAGTGAGCTTGACACCCTTAGCTTAACCTCTTTCAAAAACTTCCGAGGATGGAGATTCCAGTTTCTCTGGGCAGCTTCTTCCAATGCTTGACCACACTCTTGTGAGAGTTCTTCTTAACTCAGGGGCAGGCAGTTATTTTGGGCGGAGGGCCACTTACTGAGTTTTGGCAAGCCATCGCGGACCACATGATAGGCAGCCAGGGGCAGATAAAAATTAATTTTCTAAATTTTTTAGGGGCCCTGTGGGCCAGATAGAATGGCCTGGTGAGCTGCATCCAGCCCTCAGGCTGCATTTTACCTACCCCTGTCCTAACTACTAATCAAAATTTCCCCTGCTGCAATTTGAGACCATTGCTCTAGTCCTGTCCCATGTGGCCACAGAGAACAATCTTTAAGAGGCTTCAGCAATATAGACAGTGTTCCTTTTAAAGCTTGCTATACTTAAAAGCGTATTTTCAGTTTGTCTTGCATCTCAGAGATCACTGTGTTATTGAAATGGCAGCCTTTTCACCAGCCTTCCCCTCCCCTACCAATCATATCCATAGTCCTTGCAGTGTATGTTGCTGTAGAAGACATGTTGGAGGAAAAGAAATAACTGGGACAGATATGGGTTTAGAACTTGTAGAACACAAGTGCATATGTATAGCATTTGGTACAAAAAGGGCTGCTTGGATATGGCCATGCCTTAAACAGTATCTCTGCTATCTTAGCATTTACATGGAAACACTTTTAATAAACTTGATCACAGCAGTCAATATCCCGGTGTATATACATCTAAAAATAGATAACATTAAAACAAGCACTTTTGCAGCATTTATCCTGAGTCCCTCCTGTGAACTTCATGATGAACCGGTGTCCTAGCTTCTGTTCTTGCTTCAATTCAGTGTAGCAGGACTAGTAGTGTTGCCTATTTTTGTTTTATTTTCATGCGTTTAAAAAAGGTTCGGACTTGTTAGTTTGGCAGCCAAGTTTGACAGAGCATGTACTTTTAAGATGTAGAGGCTGCAAGACGAGGTAGGAGGAGTGCTGTGAGGTATCATGAAGCATATTAGGACTGACTGGGCAAGAAGGCATGGAGCTTACTAGCGAGGAGAGAGGACTGACACAGGGACAGGCTAGAGTAGTGATTCTCAATTAGGGTGCTGCAGCACCCTGGCATGCCTTGAGATCCTTTCAAGGTGCTGCAGGGTGCCATGCAGTGCTAACATGGTTACGTATGCAGATCTGATTCACAAGATAAAACCGAGATTCCAGATAGAAATCCATAGTGTTAAAAACATTCTGACCTGCTGTGCCTGTGGCCTTTCTGATTTCTTTGCAGCAGAAGAATTGCTTCATAGTTTTTTAGTAGTCAAAAATAAAAGGGGGTGGGGATAGGGGAGTAAAAATTTAAGACCTGATGTTTTCTGAGGCGTCTTGAGTCTAATGTGAGGGGTACCTTGAGTCTTAAAAGGTTGAGAACTTTTGGGCTAGGGGATGACACAGTTGTCTCCAGAATTTGCATCTAAACCAAGGTTTTCAAATTTTATTTCCTTTGCTATTGACTACAAAAAAACTTGTAAAAACCGCTAGTAAAGTAGACCATCCCTTTTTTGTGCTGGTCCCCAGGGAGGATAAGAACATGGTAAGTGACAGCAGTAGTAGGTAAAGTGGTGGAAGCCTGTACTGTGGTTCAAAACGCTGCAGCCAGTGTGGGTGTCACCCAGTTTTATTCTGTTTGACCTTAATGTTCAATGTATTTTTCTGTGCATCTTGGTTTACCCAAGTAAGCTGACTTAAAATTCTTGTGTATTATGCTGTAGAGCAGGCTTGTCCAACATACAGCCCGCGGGCCGCGATGTGGCCCACCAAGCCATTTTATCTGGCCCGTGGCAGCACTGCTGCTGCTGCGGAGAAGCCGCTGCCATGGCAGTGAGGCGAGGCGGGCAAGGTCGGCCCATGGGCCCCAGCCGGCAGCAAGGGGAGGGGAGCCGCTTACATCCACGGGGCCAGACTCATCAGTGAGCCAGGTCCTGCCACCGCTGTCCCAAGGGCTGCGCAGCGCGGGGCTGCCCCAGCCACACCTGATTAAACGAGCTGGGGACAGCGTGTGCAGCTTCTTGTCTGGCTCCACCCCTTGCCCCTGGCACGTGGCTGGGGGAGCTGCAGCGTGGCCTGCGCCCTGCCCGCATGCGTGGTGGACGGAGGCATGAGGTAAGTTTCCGCACGGAGCTCGGGGTGCTTCAGGGCTGGGGCTGTGGGGCGTGCAGTTGCTGGAGCCAGGCTGGGCGGGAAGCAGGAAGAGCCCGGCTCAGAGGCAGTCTACATCTAGCCGCCTCCTTGGCAGTTCAGGTCCTGCAAAAGTAGCCTGCATGGCTGAGGATGGGGGTCTGCATGCTGCTGGAGCAGCCTGTGCAGTGAGGGGGTCCTAGGGGCCCACCCCCACAGCGTGCAGCCTGTGCAACACATGCTGGTGTCATCTGGGGCCCACAGC